>NC_142745.1:6105000-6400000 GCF_051943395.1 Hippocampus bargibanti
ACATTTTTGAAAACTCTCAACATTTCTTAGAAAAGGCTGATAAACATTCATTATGCGTTCCGAAGACCAGGGTGTAATCTGGAAAACGAAATTCACGGAAAAATCACAACACCTAACAAAACAGTTATATGAGCATATTACAGGGGTGGCCAATGCCCCTCACAGCCCACCCTTCTAGCTCCGCCAGTGCCAGAAGGTGACTCCCACCTCCTCCTCGTGGATGAAACCTGCTCTGAATAATGTCACACGGGGCAACTCTTGATATATTGTTCCTGAGTTGTGATGTCCTTGACTGACTAGCGCACTCGAAAATGTCAATACTGCACATCCACGTCATTGGGCGACCTTCATTTACAATGGCCGTGGCTTGATCGCCACGGTGGGACAGTGGTAAAAGCATATTTAGCTCATTCTTTTGAAGTTACGAGTTTGAATCTGGGCTCTTGCTTTGCTCATCCTCTTGCTTGAATTACTTTGACATTTCAATGGTTATACAAAAACATGAAATTGTCAATCGTGCTTGTTTTTCCTCTATGCGTGTACCCTGCGATTGGCTGGTGACCAGTCCAAGCTTTAGTGTGCTTTTCGCCCAAAGTCAACGCGAATAGGCTCCAGCGCCACGTGACCCTTAACAGGATAAGCAATGTCTAAAATATACCAATGTTTCCAGAACAAATGCTTCGGAACACTTTTTTTTTTATGAATAAAGTACTGCATATTTTTAGCCAGGGTGGTCGACTGTTTAGCACGTCGGCCTCACAGTGATCAAATGTTCTCCCGGGGCCTGGTGGATATTCTCCGGGTACTCCAGTTTTACCTCGCATCCCGAAAACATGCATGGGAGGATTATTGAACACTAAATTGTTCTGAGGTGTGATTGTGAGCGGTAATAGTTGTTTGCCTTACAATTGACTGGCAACTAGTTCAGGGTGCCCTCTGTTGAGTGCAAGGATAGGCTCAAACACAACTACTGCAATCAATAGATGGATATTTTTGACATTAATAAAACTCTGGGATATAAAAATAAATCTTTTGCCATATTACTTAGGAAAAACGGCCAATTTTCACCAAAGCTGTCTGTGATTGGTGAATTAGCACGGTCCAATGACAAGACCATTATATTTAGTGTTAACTGTATTTACAATGCCAACCTAGGCAATTTCTGGAAGCAGAAAAACAGATGAGACACTGACGTGAGTATTTATCAAGTTTCAAATACAGTGAAACCTCAACTTACGAACTTAATTGGTTCCCAGACAGAGTGTGTAAGGCGAAAAGTGTGTATCTCGAAAAAAAAAATCCCATAGGAAACCATTAAAATGGGAATAATCCGTTCCCGGGTTTCCATAAAATATAGTTTTAACTAAATAAGCCTTAAAACTACACACAACATACCTTATTCTATGTATAATAAATGTGCTATTGTATTGTAATGAAAGAAATACACTGCATTGTATCATAAAGTCACTTAATTTACATTTGTGATGGTCATTGATGGCTTGATGGAATGGCGTTGGAGGTCGAAGGTCAAAGGGAATTGCTGTTTGGAAAGAGAGGCGCATTACAT
The DNA here is from genome assembly GCF_051943395.1 of Hippocampus bargibanti. Taxonomy (NCBI): domain Eukaryota; kingdom Metazoa; phylum Chordata; class Actinopteri; order Syngnathiformes; family Syngnathidae; genus Hippocampus; species Hippocampus bargibanti. The sequence continues at coordinate 6,106,568 of NC_142745.1, forward strand.
GAGGACTGTAATTAAAGAAATAAACTGTGCTGTAAAATAAAGTTTTATTTACCTTTTTGATGGTCGTTGATGGCTTATGGAAGGACAGTCACCTTCCATAAGGACTGGTTGGTAACTTAACCTCTGATGCTGTTCGGTCGTGTGCTTCCGCCAAAGATCACTCCGCCAGCCGTGGTGGGTGTGTATTATGAAAATAGTGCTTATTATAAGGTTTAATTTTCATCAATTTGACGTTTGTAAGACGAAAAGTTTGTAAGTTAAGGTGTTTGTAAGTTGAGGTCTCACTGTATGCTCCTTTTAATTGTCTTTAAAATGTCATTCACTTGACTCCCAACTAATTTGTCAGCATTGTTACCAAGTGAAGCAAAGAATAATAGTACTAAATTGGGGGGAGGGGGGATCATGCATTATGAATATAGTTGTAAAATTATGGGAATGTAGTATCACAAATGAAACCATGAATTCGGCAGGTTTTATGATAATTATAATTTTTAAAAAAGGAGTGAGAATTGTAATCGAAAAAAATCGGTATTGTGTGTGCAAATTGTCATTTTTGAAAGATTTACAGACTCATTGTGTAATTGTGAGAAAAAATATGAATTCTATTACATGTACAATACAATTTTATTCTCATTACTTTATGTAACTTCCGGGTTGAGTGAACGCTGGCATGTGGCTGCCGCTGCTCACTCGCAGAAAAAATATCCTGTGACTGTAAAGTGTCTGAGAGTTTTGAAAGGCGCTTATAAATGAAATGTATTATTATATATCATCAAAATAATCTTTATATTCCATTCCAAGAATTACATTTAGAATTAGAATTACAAGAACAATTATGCATTCGTAATTTTATTTTGAAAATACAGTAAAGTCTCGTTATATCGATATTCAAGGGAGTTCGAAAAAATATCGATATAACCGGGACTATCGATATATCCGACCCTGTTTGCATTTAATTTTCTCTGTGCGTGCATAGAAATAGTATCGATATAACCGGGACTATCGATATATCCGATATCGATATAACGAGACTTTACTGTATTGCATTCCGGGTGAAAAGGAACATCAAGAAAAAATATACAATAGTATGGTCAAAATGTTAAATATTACGATCATAAACGCAGAAATCCGTTAAGATGTTGGACTGTTGGGGATTGTAAATTTCACAAATAATAAACGAGTCCATTTTTTTTTGGTCACATCAGCACTGACTGCAACCTGCGCAATTCCAAATGACGATACAAATATTACATTTCCAGTAAGTTACATTTTCTTTTTGACTTATTAAACAATTATATATTCTGTGGCGACCCCTGAAGATGATTTTGGATATCTTTTCACAGCAACTCAGGAACAGTAGTAGCTCATTTGGGTGATTGACCGAGCTAGCCGAAAGGAAAAGAAGAAGATATAATATGTCTATTATTATGCCTTTCTGGACCTCACAAGCTTTTTTATTGTTTTAACATACATTCAAGTTCATTTTGATAGTAGCTTCAATTATCGTAACGCAATAAAGGAAACAGGAAGTGAGATGTAGTCCACTGGTCATAAATTTTGATAAGCAGTGCTTATTAAGCCCAATATTGTCACTTATAAAGCAAGCCGTGTGTGTGATTGTGGAAAATTCCAATTTGTGTGCCATCACCTCAGATTGTAATACAAGCGTTCATTCCCACAAATGCCCCAATTCGCTCTTTGACCTCAGTTGTCGGACAATTCTACAAGTACGTCCAGCCAAGTCGTCTTGCTATCATGCTGAATGATTTGACTTTGGAGTGCAATGAGCCAAAAACGGGATCTCAAGGATTAACTGAATCCTCAAACGGCTTTGGGCAGGGCATCAAATTATCTGTATGTCAGATGTGGTTTGATTTGTAGGTTCACTGCCCCCCCGAGTGCGGTCAAAGTCACTAATAGTAATGTAACTTAAAGCACCACTGGGGGGGGGGTTGATCCCGTTATTGTTTTGGAAGCCGATGCCTCAGATCTCAAGCGGAAAACGTCTGGAAACTGCCGTTATTATATAAGAAGTCAGACGGGAATGAGATATTGCCCAAGTGCCGCCTTGGAGCTCAAAGAGTGGGTGCGGTATGTCTCGAGCTGGTGCCATGTGCGCCTGAAATTCCTGTTTACACTCGGCGAGCTTTTTTCAAGTATGCTGCTTACCGCCCCTCCTCATCCACAGAGGATTTATTTTGCATTTATAATACGTCACCCGCTGAGATCCAATTGACTATGGTGCCTTCCACCCCGCTGCGTATCGATTCACTTTAAAGATGCACCTCATGGCACCGGATCACAAGAGAAAAATGGCCAGCTGAAAGCTTGGTGTACTGTGCCGTTATATAAGAAACTTGTGGGTATCGTCTCCCGCTTTATTAGTGGGTTTAAAGGACAACCGATGTCTCCGGACAAGTTCTGCAAAAGGGTTCTTCAGCCGTCATCTATACTTCTTTGAAGGTGTCGGACATTTCGTTCCTCATCCGAAGAGCTTTGTCAGCAAAGTTGTGCTGGTACTCATGGACAGATGTGCCAGACTTCTGCTCTGATAGGTCTCTGCTAGAAATTTGGGGGAGCAGTGGGCCACTCCCTGAAGCCAATCGGATTATTTCTATTGTTCTATCACCTCATTATCATGACTAAGCCTACGTGGTATCGGCCTAAGAAGTCTGTTGTAAGCACGGTCTAAATTAAACCTGAAACCACCATTATTATTTAGTGAAAGATTTTGCTGTTTTACAAAAAATGCTTTTTTTTACTCGCTTTTCAAACCAACTATTTTAATAATAATAATAATAATAATAATAATAATAATAACAACAATACATTTCATTTCTAAGCGCCTTTCAAAAATCTCTTTAGTTAAGACTTTAACCTCATTGTTGTCAATTGAGTGGTGGCTTGTTTTTAGGTGCAGATGTGCTGCAGATTGAGGCCCACTAGTATTGCCCCTATGATGTTGATAAAGTATTTTTTTGAGCATCGCAAGGACAATACTAGTGGGCCTCAATCTGCAGTACATCACAGCCACCTCTGTCCATTATGTATATAGGGGCCAGGGTTACCAGCACAACTTTAGTTCGGTGACGAAGCTCTTTGGATAAGGGGCAAAACATTCGACATTTTCAAAGAAGTACAGATGACGGCTGAAGGAACCTTTTCCTCGATGGACCTCACCTGTATGACTGAGAGCCTACACAGATTGTGTTGAGGGGGTGGCCATTATCACAAACAACACAGTTGAAAATGTCACCAATTATAAAAGCTTTATTCACTGTGCGAAATGATCCTAATTATAATCCTGACTAAAAGAAAACATGGTAGTTCATCTTGCTTTTATTTGGTTTTACTCCCTGGTGCTTTCTACTATCTTTGTGACTGCTTTAATTCCTGTGTATGATAGCTGTTAATTAATATTAAGCGATTTGTTACAGTGTCAGCTGTTGTTAAAGCGCGATATAAATCCATATGTATGGATTGCATTGTATTATTTTCTTATCTTTTGTTTGAAAATGATTCACATTTATGCAAATGTGTACTGACAACTCATTTTCATAGAGACATAATACCCGCAGTGAGTCTGGGCTGGCACGATTATTTTTCCAAGAGGGGTGTTGTGGGGGGGGGGGGGGTGATCGTATTACAGAATGAATGAAGAAACCATTGAGACGTACTACTTTTGGGTGAATTTGGGTGAACTGTCAGTGTTTCAGTCTTTGTCATCATATATATGACGAGACACTGTCGCGACACATCTTTAATATCGGGTGCTCAAAGTGCATCGTTTTCCCCACGCCTCCAAGCTATAATTTTTCCTTACATTCCTGTCTTTTATTCAGTGAAAGTTCACTTTGGACATCCATCATGTCATCATTATTTTTCTCCACAGCAGAGAAAAACCTTTTGTAAGCCACTCAAGCCTTCAAGTGTCCCCCGTATTATGCCTGCCCACCATTTCACAACCATTAACATAATTTGCTGCTATTTTTATTTTTTTTTTTATGAAACCACCTTGAACAACTACAGTACGTACTCGCCCACCACATCAGATACATTATTAAGACAGCATTTGGGCTTCAATTGTCGTGTCGGTTGTCATTCGGTAAAGCGGGTGTGACAAATGTGTCTCAGTGGTCGGCATTTGGGTGAAAGCACAGCGAGCCCACACGGTAACATTCCATCACGGTGTCATGAACGTGGGTGCACAACAGCAAGAGTGGCTCCTTGAGACAGCCTTCAGACTATGCTTATACAGAATCCCCTCTCCAAATGAGACTTTGATCCTCACAGAGCCCACAAATAATTATTTTCACGTCTCCTTAAAATATTGGGGGAAAAAAAATCCCGTTCTTATCCCCTAAGACATTTTGCCCTCTAACCATAAAGCGAAAAATGTTCCGCATGTACACATTTCACAGCTACATCTAGTTTTACAGTGTTTTGCCATGTTACCAAAAAATTACAAATATTGTTTTTTTTCTCCAAATATTGGATATTAACTCATTCACTGCCAGTCATGTGTAAAAATAATAATGATAAATAATACTTTCGATTTATAAGCGCCTTTCAAAGCTCTCAAGGACCATTCCAGTGCCAGGGTTTTTGTCATTATCAGTCAAATTCCAGGACCAACTTAATATTGAGTTTTAGGACTACATAAACATTCAATACAGCGTTAGAAACCTTAGACTCTCTTCTTTCATCAGAAAAAAAAGTAAATTCCTAAATGATATGGGTCTGGAGTTATATGAGCTTGAAATGAGGGCAGCTGTCCAAAATATAATACATATTGATTTATATAGCGCTGTAACAACAGCTGAAACTGTAACAAAGCGCTAACATGGAAAAAAGGGGAAATACTGCCCCCGTGTGGAAGGGAAAAGAGGTCTGACAAGCGCTTTATCACCACTCAAACAAAAAAAAAAAACGGAACAAATTTGACAATGGCGCTCTATGTCATATTTTCCTGAATGGCAGTGAATGAGTTAAGTCACAAAAATATAGATGAATATTTAAATTTGCAAATGGGGCTTCACTGTATTCAACTTGCTATATGTCTCACAATCGAAATGACGACGACCTCTATGACGACATACCTTTTTTGAATTTAAATCTGTTGTTCTTATTCGTTTTATTTTGCCGACTATCTCATCTTAAACACCAACACACAACTAATATGCTTGCCCTTTAAAGGCAATCCAAGCAAGAGGCAATTTCTGGAATACTAATGTTGAATATAACAAAGGGCAAAACCTAATTTACTTTGGATAACCGATGTTCCAAAATTGTGCACAAGCTTTGAGTGGAGTCATAAGAATGACCACATCAAGGTTAAAAATTCCAGAGTACACTGATTGAGAGATTTTAAAAATTTGTAATAGGTCATAATAAAGAGATAGTCGTTAATAAAATCTTTATTTAACTGCAATTACTCGCAATCTGACAATTTAAAAAAACTCATAACCAGGAATAATAGTGAAATAATGCCAAGACTCCAAAGCACTTTATGCATTGCCGGATCGTCCGGCATCCTTCCAACATTCATCCAAAGACACTATTTTGCTTTTGAATGTCCCGTGTTAGACAATTAGCATTGCTCATGCGGCCAAATAAGGGCAATGAAAGTATTCCCGAAGCATCTCGGTATGATGCTGTCATGATCTGGTTGGCGACCAGCGGGTAGCGACGTCAGCCCTGCCTGCAGCCTCGCAGGTGCTGGTCGTTTAATCATTGACACTTAAAAGGACACCCGGCACGATCATCCTGTGCCGGTTCATTGTTTGTCTGCTGCTTGTTTGCTGCATGCATTGTGCATGTGTTTGTTTAACCTTGGCGGACTTTTACTTTTGGTCTTCTTTTGCTACTTTGTATTTTTTCCATTCAGATGATTTTGATGTTTTACATTTTGTTCCTGCTGACCTTTATTTTAATGCAATTTGTCAAACAACCTCCTGCTCCCTCCTGCCTGCTTTTTGGGATCCGCGCCCGCCATCACCACCTCGCAAGCCGTGACAGATGCAGGCAGAATGGTACTCAGGAGGGCCTTCCATTTACAATGCCCAAACTCCCCCTCGCCCCAAAAAAGGCCCTATGCAACCTGGCCTGGGCATCGGTCACTTGCATGGGGTTGGGGGGGTTTGACAAACAATCATCCACATTCACATCTACGACTAAGGACAATCATTTTTAAAATTATGATATGATAATGATGATCTATTATATTTAAAACCACAACCTCTACTTATGGAAGAAATTTATGAAAAAAAAAAATTGTAAGTAGAGATACATTGTCCATATAAATGCCCTAATCCGTTCCAAGCCCTCCTCCCCCTGCCCCAAATTAGCACATCAATATTTTCTTATCTATCTATCTATCTATCTATCTATCTATCTATCTATCTATCTATCTATCTATCTATCTATCTATCTATCTATCTATCTATCTATCTATCTATCTATTTTTTTTTATTTTGTATTTTGTATTTTGTATTTTTTATTTTTTATTTTTTATTTTTTATTTTTTCCAAGCCCTCCTCCCCCTGCCCCAAATTAGCACATCAATATTTTCTTATTTATCTATCTATTATCTATCTATCTATCTATCTATCTATCTATCTATCTATCATCTATCTATATTATCTATCTATCTATATTATCCATCGATTTATCGATCTATCTATCTATCTATCTATCTATCTATCTATCTATCTATCTATCTATCTATCTATCTATCTATCTATCTATCTATCTATCTATCCATCGATTTATCGATTTATCTATCTATCTATCTATCTATCTATCTATCTATCTATCTATCTATCTATCTATCTATCTATCTATCTATCTATCTATCTATCTATCTATCTATCTATCTATCTACCTACCTCTCTCTGTCTGTCTGTCTGTCTTTTATTTATTTAACTGCTTTTTTCATTATCTATTTATTTATATATTTGTTTATTTGTTTATTGATGTGGCTACTTGTTTATTTATTTATTTATTTATTTATTTATTTATTTATTTATTTATGTGTTTGTTTGTTTGTTTGTTTGTTTGTTTGTTTATTTATTTATTGCCAAAGTTGCAAAATCGTAATCTTCTTAATGGCACAATTACTTGGACTTTTTATTTTCTTGGGAGCCACGTGGAGAGCAAATTTACAAAAAAATAAAAAACAAAACGAGCCACGATGTGCGTACCAAATGAAGTTTACATTGTGTGAGAGAAAGTATAACTTAGAGTTTAGGGTAGATGTCACAAACTGTAGTCCTGTGAACCTCGACAAACAAAGAAATTAATTTGAAAAGCAATTTGTTTGTGACTTTTACTATAATCACAATTTTTTCCACTTTACTTGAGTAATGGAATATCTGAAGCATGCCATGTAATCACATATAATTAAAGGCAAAAAAAATCATGACGGCTCAGATCGAGAAAAACTCCTAAATTGGCTCAGTTAAACCCTCTCTGCTTTCTGTCTTCATTCTGAGACCTTGCTAACGATATTTTACTGAACCTCATCTTTCACAAATACGGACAGTGTCTCTGGATGACTGCATTGTAGCCGTTTCCTGGCGTATTCCCTGTGGCTGACCAGAAGAATGTAGTTCAGGAAGTTAACATATAATTTCCTCACAAATACCTTCGTCATTGGATTAGATACAATCGATCACGATTTGTCTTTTTTTCCCCTTGCCCTTTCGCTTTTCAGGTGGCACTAAATCATGATCACTCTTCACATTAATGCTCTGAATTTGCAGTCAATCCACTGATTTCCAGACTCAAGGCCGCAAAGGAGTGGATATTCCAAGGAGAGGTTGCGTTTGACTCTGGCGATACATTCTTTTATTTGTTTTTTTTTAGTCATCAACGGCCTTTCTGTGTGGCATTTGCATATTTTCATATGTCCTTGTGCCAATTTTCGCTGACCTGCCACATAAAAAAAACATACGTATCCATTTAATTGAAGACTCTACCTTGTATTTATGCATGAATGCATATTTAAATTGTTGTTTGTCCATTTGTGCCCTGCAATTGACTGGCAAACGTCAGCAGGGTTGGACTCCAATTCCCCTTTGAGCCAAATGAGAACAAGGACTATCGAAAATGAGTGACTACAGGTTATGTGCAATGTGACCCTAATAAGAGCGAGTTTTTAAATTACATGGTGATCTTGTATTTGATGCATCAAAAACAAAAAAAAAAGAACCGATCGCTTCGTTCACAAAGTAAACCCAATTTACATTCTGACTTGGTGTGCCGCAAGGATCAATTTTAAGTCCACTATTTATTCCCAATATATATAAATGACAAAATATTGTTATTGTCTTGGATTTGTTTCGCCTTTATTAGTCTCACAGCAGCAAAATTTACATTCCACAACAGCAAAGTTATGGAAGGAAGAGGAAAGTGTTAAGTGCCAACAAGACGCTGTCATCCAAGTCCCTGCTAAACGCAAGACTGGCTGAACAGGAACCCAGGAAGACATTTCAAACCACAACTAACTGCAAAAGACTCACCAAACGCGATAAAACAATATAGTTCCCTATTCTTTGCAATAAAAAAAAGATGTCCTGCAGCATATTTAGGGTGCATAACAATCAAATAATATCAGTAAATGAAACTATTTACTTAGGTATGATTCTGAATAATGGTTAAAAATAATTAGATACGTAAAATAGTCAAAACAAGACTGTATTGTTGTCATTTTTCCTTTAATTCCGCTTTTATAGAGACTTCTTCTTCTTTTTCTTTCGGCTTTTCCCTTCAAGGGGTCGCCACAGCGAATCAGTGTCCTCCATCTTCAGAAGTTTGATTCGCAAGTTTGTTTTGGCCAAGCTTTTACGTTAGATGCCCTTCCTGACACAAACCTCTGTATTTCTCTGACACGGGCAATCATTTTCTCATATCTATCATACTGCACCACCGAGATCTACCAAAGATCGACCAAAATGGAATTCATCACATTTGACAAACAAACAATTAAGGTAATTGACATGAAACCAGAAAGATGGATGGCTCTGCTATAAATTTGTCAAGTTTTTACTTGTGAAAACGTCAATTCAAAGACATGAATTCTGTCATGGCTTCTTCTCAGTTTTCATTGCCAGATTTCAAAACTCATAAACACCACTTTCATCACTTTGCTGCTGTGAAATGTAAATTTCTCCACTGTGAGACTAATAAAGGCAAATCCAATCCCAATCCAACACCATTCCAAAGCTCTGCCAGGAGGGCCTGTGTCATTATTATTTTTTAGCCTTCTTTTGGACAGCTCTGTTTCTCTTCTAAATGAGTCACACGTTGGAATTTGCTTACTAATTATTCCAACATTGCTTTTAAATAATGCCCATTATTGAATTGTTTCGATCTTTTCATGTAATCAGTATTATGTGCAAAAAGCGTCCTGTGGTCAAGTACTGAGAATTACTACTCGCTTGTTTTTTTTTTTATATAGTACTGTACTGCTGTTAATGAATATCCTCAGGTAACTCCACGGAAATATGAATTCTCAGAACAGCTTGATTGATACAAGTGTGTTGTTTTCCGTGCGCGGGCGTAGCCGTCAAAAATTGTGAACGCGCATGAATGTGCGACTGGTGCGCGACGCCCCCTAGCGGCTTTTATGGAGCAGCCCTGTTTAGTGGGACGTGTCTTTGACTGGAACATAACAGCATACATATGCTGTGGCGTTGTTCTTGTGATGCTCATTTCCAGTCCGAGCGAGGAGTTGGCCGTAGCTCTCCTCTTTTTTGTGGCACTTTTATCCTCACTTTTCCACTACTTGATATTTGCTTGATAATGACGCAATGGGTCTTTTAACACCAATCAGTGAGTTATTATTATTATTGACATTTGTTGTTATTATTTTGTGTGTGTGGTAGATGTGTTGTCTTACCTTTGTCAAGAACTGGATTTGGACGCCGATTTCCGGACTAATGCATCGAAATTGCCCTAATCGACTCACGTAGAATGTTTGGAGGTTCTCTGGCGTGACGCACGAACTGCGCCAATGGAGAGTTTTTTGAACCAAAGTGATGCGTGGCCGGTAAATGCCTCGTGGTCCTCCGAGTCCAACCACACGAACCCCTTAAAGAGGGACGAGGAGGTGGCCAAGGTGGAGGTGACCGTCCTCGCCCTGATTCTCTTCCTGGCGCTCACGGGCAACCTGTGCGTCCTGGCGGCCATCCACAGCGCCAAGCACAGCCAGTCGCGCATGTATTATTTCATGAAGCACCTGAGCATCGCCGACCTGGTGGTGGCTGTCTTCCAGGTCCTTCCTCAGCTCATCTGGGACATCACCTTCCGTTTCTACGGGCCGGATCTACTGTGCAGGCTGGTCAAGTACCTCCAGGTGGTGGGCATGTTCGCTTCCACTTATATGCTGGTGCTCATGTCCGTGGACAGGTGCCTGGCTATCTGCCAGCCTCTTCGCTCCCTGCACAGGCGGAAGGATCGCTTCTACGTGGTGTTCTCCTGGAGCCTCAGTATGCTCCTCAGCATTCCTCAAATGTTCATCTTCTCGCTCCGGGAGGTGGGCTCGGCCGGCTCCGGAGTGCACGACTGCTGGGCCGACTTCGTCACGCCGTGGGGCGCCAAGGCGTATATCACGTGGATCAGCCTGACCATCTACATTATCCCGGTGGGGATCCTGAGCGTGTGCTACGGTCTGATCAGCTTTAAAATATGGCAAAACTTTAAGCTGAAAACCAGACGGGAGCAGTGCATGAGTCTGACGCCCAAGATCGGCAAAGGAGGCAGCGCGTTGGCGCGGGTGAGCAGTGTCAAACTCATCTCCAAAGCCAAGATGACGACCGTCAAGATGACTTTTGTCATCGTGCTGGCGTATATCGTGTGCTGGACTCCCTTCTTCTCCGTGCAGATGTGGTCTGCGTGGGACTCTGCCGCTCCACGGGAGGGTGAGTAGAAATTATTTCACAACCCTTCGCTTTAATCTGCGCGTAAAAGCCACTGTGCGGTCTTCCTCAACCTTCATTGGACCCAAGGTGCATGTTTTACATTGGAACATTTAAATTATACCATGCACCAAGCAAAATGTTATAACAGCAACTGAATTTGAAGTCTATTTACTTCATTGCCATCTCAGTCCGGTAACGAAACATATCTCGCTTGAGCACGGCACCCCCCAAAAATATAGATAAATAAACAAAAAAATATCTAAATAAATACATACATAAATAAATAGTTAGCTAGCTATTTACATAGCTAGCTAGTTAGTTAGCTAACTAACTAGCTAGCTAACCAACCAACCACCTAACAAAAATACATAAATAGAAAGTCGTAGACCGTATACGAATTATAAATATTTTCGTTTGAGATTAACCATAAATGTAGTTGTTTTTTGTTGTTTTTCGAGGTGAGCACAAAGCCATTGTTTTAAATGGAAGGCAACAGGTGGCTACACAGGTGAATTGTAACGTCGCCATCTAGCGGCTGCGCGTGTTATTGGTCAGCATATCATACCTCACTAGCATTGCTCGATGTACAGACATATTTGTAATCCATGAATCATTTTAAAACCAATTCTGTAAAATGTTATCATTTACTAGGCAACTGGTAAATATTGTCTGTTTTTACATTGTTATTTGCTCGTGACCAATTCAGCAAACAGTCTGTGCGGACAGACACCAGCTCAAATATGACCTGAATGGATAGTCCTTTCCGTGTCTTACTATGGCAGTTTGGTAAAATCCACCAAGACAAACACATTTTCAATGACAATACCATACCTATTGATTTATATAGCGCCTTAACAACAGCTGAAGCTGGAACAAAGCGCTTAACATGGACAACTATCATATACATGAAATAAAGCAGTCACAAAGATAGTAGAAAGCACCAGGGAGTGAAACAAAGATCAAGTCGGAATCATGCTGAGTCGAATGCCAAATTTTACAAGTGAGTTTTGAGGCGGGTTTTAAAGATGGGCAATGAGGGGGCTTGCCGAATGTTCAGTGGCAGGTCATTCCAGAGAGTGGGACCAGCAATGGAAAAGGCTCGATCCCCTCTGAGCCTCCGTTTAGTTTTTGGCACATCTAATAATGTCTGGTCAGCAGACCTGAGGCGTCCAGAAGGTATGTAGGGGTGGATGAGTTCGGAGAGGTAAGGATGAGCGAGGCCATTTAAAGATTTGAAGACAAATAATAAAATCTTGAAATGCCTTTGTTTAGTTTTTGGCACATGACAGCCAAGCAAATAAAGATTTACTTCTAACTAATTTTGGCAGGTAATCATTTGTATTGATGAGATGTTTGATGGTGACCAGGTGCCCAAATTTGGGTGAAAAAATGGATGTCTCTATGCAGTGACATTTTATGTTTGGTACTGTGCCATCAGATTTTTCTATTCTTTCGTTTCAATAATGGTGAGTAAAAACAATAATTTGCGAATTCAACAGGAACACCTGCACAATTCGATAAGATCCATTGCAAAAGCTCTGTGAAATATCCTTCAATGGTGAGCTGTGTCCCAGTGAACAAAGCAAGCTCCACAAAGGCAGGTTTGAATGAGTTTTATCGCGCCGGGTGTGTATGCACCCGTTTTGAATCCATTTGTTTTGCTTTTAGAATGCGCTAACCGCCCTTTTCCCACGTGTCCCTCGTGTCGCTCATCTCGCTGCGCAGTGTCAGACGGCTAATCATTAATCAAATTAGTGTGCACGACCGCACGTCCACAAGCTTTATGTGTGGCCTCTGGGGCCACATTGGCGTGTCTCGTTGACATTTAACAGCAATAAGCTACAAAGCATGACAAGCGCTGTACAGTTCCCATGGTCATCGGTTAGTTGGACGTGGTTCACACCCGCATTGCCACGGACAATTGTTGTCTTTTTCGTTGCACATCTGGGAAGATGCCACCATTATTTTTAATCTACAAGCGAGCAGTGTTGGTTGGAAATAACCATTTCATAAGACCTGGTCCTGAAAATTTGCCCTTCACATACAATTGATATGCTGAGTTTTGAGAAGTCAGCATTTGAAGTCACAGGTGTACCAAAAGTGAATACAGTAAACCAGTTGCAGATTGTAAAGGCCTGCAAAGCCTTAAAAACATATGACTCATGGACTGGTTTTAATTATATTTTGACCATGAATTCTTATTACATAATACCAAATTGTCTTTCAGCTTCCTTTTATTACTTTTCCCCTGTTGTTCCCCTGCTTTCAGATGTGTGTTTTTGTATTTAAGCATTTAACCAATTACATTTCAGCCATCATTTGTTATCAAGGTCAGAAATGTACCTAGACGCCTTCACAATCAGTTCTGCAGGCCCTACTGCATAAAATGTGTCGACCAAACTGTTGATTTAACCAATCAGATTTCAAGTTGGCAACCCAAAAGGGGTTCCAACGCCTTCTAGCAGGCGCTGGTCAACGTCAGTTTTTGCAAACTATGATTGGCTAGCTAGTCATAGTATCACTAGGCGCTAATGATAACACCATACTGGCAAGAGCTAGCACACTATATCTTTAGCGAGATGCATAATTTCCCCATTGCGGGACGAATAAAGGTATTCTGATTCTGATTCTGATAATCAAATATATTGTTGTGTTGATTTAATAGCGGTTTTGTCAACCCTCAATGGCTGAAGGAGGAGAAGAAATGAATATGGTTGGAGATTTACTGTTAAAGCCATTTTCAAGACCGACTTTTCAAGAAAAGTTGGACATCATTAAGAAAGATCGAACTAGCAAAAATAGCAAATAATATTGCAATTTTATGAGGTTATTATTGATGCTTTGTCATCCTTCGCCAATCATCTTCTCTGTGGTATGAAAGAGCGACTTCTGACCCCATATCATGAATCCACACGTTGATAGTGAAAACTCAAACCGTTTAATGACAGTATTTCTTTCTTCACAAGTTATTTCCTGGCTAAATTTACCCTCAAGTACAGTACAGGATGTGTAGTAAATCACACCGCACTTTTTTACAGTGGCAGCTGCGGATTGATTCAGACGTAGCACTACTGAAGGCCTAGGTGTGACATGTACGGCCTGCCACTGCAGTATACAATTCTTTTTTTTATGTTATCATATTGATGTGAGGCATTTGAAATGTTGGGCTTTTTGCCTGAAACAAACAAACTAAAAAAAAGGACGCATATAGTGACTTTTAGGACAATCTCCCTGCTTATTGTTGTGGTTTGCGGTTGAAATTGCATCAAACTGAGAGCTGTTTGAAATAATAGGGCCCTTTTATGTGTGGCGAAGCAACAAAGCATACTCGATTGTATGTGTGTCGCCTTGATGTTTTGTTTTATCCTGCCACAAGGGGTGGAGATGTATGGGGGAATATACGTTTTCCTTATCATGTTATTTCCAAAAGCCATATCAGAAAAACTGTCCAAGAAAAAAAAAAGGTCTTCAATAATCTTTAAAACGCCCAAAACAAACAAATCACAAATTATCATAGCAAGTGTACAAAAATGTTTTTTGAAGAAGAAAATGATTCTCCTCTTTTGTGTGTGTATGTCCCTCCTTTGTAAAAGGCTCCATCCAAGTACTTGTGTGAAGGCTATCCTTGACTTTCAAGCCACATTGTTTGCTTTGGACCAAAACCGCCACTTCAGTGTGATGTAGTTCAGTTTAGACGACTCACTTGGCAAACAGAATCTTTTTTTTTTTTTTTTTTTAATTCTCCTTTCGGCATCTGTCAGGAAGGAGGCTGATGATCACTGTCCACGTGAATAACGCTCAGAAAGGCCCTAATCGTCTGATGCACGTGCCATTGTTTGCGTACTACAGATAGGCCAGAGTGCCTGCTGCCAGAGTGTAGATCACTATCCATTAGACTGACACTAATGTCAAATATAGACAGGCAGCAGACAGCACTGAACAACAAATACAAGATTGTCTATGCAGGTGCATTTTAATCCAAGAGAAAATGATCCTTTCTGTCTTTAAAGGGTTCAAATGTTTTGCTTTGGAACGTTCATATTTGTTGTGATGGTGGATTTGGGATTTCGTGATTTGAATCTTGGATTGGATTGGATTAGGCTTCATTAGTTTCGCAGTGGAGACATTTACATTTCACAGCAGCAACGTTGTGAAAGGAAGAGAAAAGGAAAGGAAGAAATAGAAAAACAAAATACAGCACCTACTGTAAAGGCGCCATCTTTAAGCCACAAAAAAAACAACAACATAAAACTAAATAACAAATAATGTGATACAACACAAAAGAAATGTCAATCCTCACGTGACACCTTACACATGTAATTATCACAGTTTACATTTCCAGCTTCTGTTTTGGATTAGCCTTTATTAGTCTTGCAGTGGAGAAATTTACATTTCACAGCAACCAAGTTATGGAAGGAAGAGGAAAGGAAAGGAAGAAGTAGAAAATCAAAATACAGGAGTTGCTGTAAAGGCAGCCACTCTTGCGACGCTATCTTGAAGTCAAAACAGCACCAAAAAAATAATATGACAACACAAAGATACGGTTATTCAATCTTAAGCAGTTTCTAACCCTTTGTTGTATGAAGCAGTTCTAGATGAAAGAGCAAAGCGTCCTTTTCACCAGTGGATCAGGACATCATGGTGCAATGTGCACGTCTGCTACAAGCTTTACCGCCAGCCGTGGTGGGTGTGTATTATGAAAATAGTGCTTATTATAAGGTTTAATTTTCATAAATTTGACGTTTGTAAGACAAAAAGTTTGTAAGTTGAGGTGTTTGTAAGTTGAGGACTCACTGTATTTTTTTATAGTTCAGCTCCTTTCGGTGTCATGGCCCAGTGCCACGATACTTTTGATTTGGCATTAGAATTGCATCCAAGCGGTGTACTTCATGATTGTTCTTTTTCATCATATTTCACTAAGTGACACTTGACTTTGCAATAGACTCTTTCACCCGGTTCAATTGTTAAGTACTGAAATGGAGTGTGAAAATGGGCCCTCTCCTTCATATTTCACCCATCCTGGTACAGCGTCTCATTTATTCTTTGGCTCGGCTTCAACACAGAAACACATCAGCGTTACGAATTTACGAAAATGATCAGCAGGCAGTAATTGTGCCCCATTAGCTGCCACCTGTGATTTCACATTTAGCCTGCGTGGCTCATTTTGATGGTGACGGGGATGTACTAAAAGACCAATGCTGACCTGGTGGCAATCTCCAACATATTGGCTGCTGAAAATAAAAATCCCCGACACCGAGCCTGCTGACTCACCCATGCTGTGCTATTGATTTGCATTCACTTGCACTTGATGACAAGAAAGTCCAGAGTTACAAACCTGCAGAAGGTGGACTATTTGTTTTTTTTTCTTTCCACCCCACCTTCTTCTTTACCCTTTCTTTCTTTTAAACGCTACCAGGATTTCACAGAAGGCAGCAAATGAGAATGGGGAAAACATTAAGAGGCAAGTTCCTTTTTGATGAAGTGGGAGGCGGTACCATCATTGACTTGATGAGCCTCAAGATGCATTTTCATTTACCTGGCGGTGATTCACAACCTGTGAGATCATTTAACACGTGTAATTATTCGAATGAGGTGATGTCGAAACATTTTGGATTTCCAGGTCCGTTGGTAGATAGAAAAAAAAAATAGCACATACAATACCAATCATTCAGAATGAAATCAAGCAAAAGAAAAACGGTCATCAGCCTCCCTGGAGTGTCGTTTTCACTGTTACGGAATGAAAACAGGCAAATGAGAATCTGGACAAACGCTGATAGGAGCAACATGTTAGACATAACTACCACAACAAGATTAGGAGAGATTTTTTTGCCCACAATATAAACATATAAACATATAAAGTGGACTATATATGAATCAGCACTCTGTATTACTTTTTAATGTGTTTCTAGTTGATCGGAGGGGTGAAAAAAATAGACAAATAATAATTAAAATTTCACACTTCAGCATAATTAGGATGAACTTTAAAGGACAACCGACTTCTCCGGACAAGTTGTGTCCATAATTTGTAAAATGGCTTCAAATGACTTCTACTGGGCGTATTTTACAAAGATTCCACCGCACATAGCTATACTTTACATTTTAAGACTCGCTCTGAACATTCAGGAAGTCTTGTTTTTGAGTTGGTGACGAGTACTCATGTGACGTCAGAAAAGGACCGCCTCCTGACCGTAAAAAAAGAGCGTCTTTCCATCACGTCAATGTATTTTGCTGTACTGTTTTTTTTTAAACCATGTGCTACAAACAAAAGCCGCCAGCAGAGGGAGTCCAAGCTCCATGAAAGGAATATATCAGCATGTGGAAACGGGCTGCTTCATTCCTCCCAGCTCGGTGGCCATTTAATTGCCTCTTTTTGGGAGAGACATTCCCCCCACCCATTTGCCTCAAAATGACACGAATAAATTCTTTAATCGATTGCAAACATGTATGCTTTCCTCTTCAGAATTATTTGAATCATATTCATAACTGGATGTGTAACAAGAAAGCATATTCTTCGAATCTGAAGCCATTGTTTTGATTCACTAGCAATGCAAGACGTCTTGGTGTGACGTCACGAACTGGGGGCGGGACTTTCTGAAAATGCCCAATTCACAGCTCAATTTTTTTGCAGATTTTGGACACTTTAAGTCATTTTTATTGGTGTTTTGCATTTGATTAAATATAACATACTGCGTGTTTTGGGTATTTTAGATGCTATAAAACGTTTTTCTGGTGTCAGTTAAAAAACAAAAAAGTGACGTTGGTTGTCCTTTAAAGCCTTCAGATAACTGTGCTGTTTAATTCATATTCCACAAATGTTATTTTAATCAGAATGATGTGTTTGGAATACTGTAGTGTGGCCACATAAAATATAATAGAAAGGTTTCTGGGTTGATTCGCTTTCCCCACCGCACTTTGGTTTTGTTTGCACTCACTGTTATTTATGGGTTGGCGATACGAATGATTATTGATGCTCTGCTGATTTACTTAACCTTGCAACATGTTTTATACATCAGTGCAGTCAGTCATTCTGTGTGGTTTTTTTTTCCCCTCTACCTAACAATTCCATTCCTGCCCTTTTCCGCAGCAACGCCCTTCATCATCTCCATGTTGCTGGCCAGCCTCAACAGTTGTTGCAACCCGTGGATCTACATGTGCTTCGCGGGCCACCTCTTCCACGACCTGCGACAGAATTTCCTCTGCTGCCCCGCACGCTACCTCAATTCGGCGCGGTGCCGCTGCGAGCGCGACTTGGACTCCAGTCACAAGAGCATCTCGTCCACCTTGGTCATTAAAAGCAACGGTAGCCAGAAGAGCATCACGCAGACGTCCAGCACGTGAGCGCTCGGGGCTGCCACTTACACAACAAGACTGTTTATTGAACCAGAAGGACATTCATTAAAGAGAAATATTTATGGTTTAAATAGCATTTACAGAACAGAGATTTAGGCTGTAAATATAATACAGTGAGACCTCAACTTACGAACTTAATTGGTTCCCAGACAGAGTGTGTAAGGAGAAAAGTGTGTATCTCAAATAAAAATTTCCCATAGGAAACCATTAAAATGGGAATAATCCGTTACCGAGTTTCCATAAAATATACTTTTCAACTAAATAAGCCTTAAAACTACACACAACATACCTTATTCTATGTATAATAAATGTGCTATTGTATTGTAATGAAAGAAATACACTGCATTGTATCATAAAGTCACTTTATTTACATTTGTGATGGTCATTGATAGCTTGATGGAATGGCGTTGGAGGTCGAAGGTCAAAGGGAATTGCTGTTTGGAAAGAGAGGCACATTACATGAGGACTGTAATTAAAGAACTAAACTGTGATGTAAAATAAAGTTTTATTTACCTTTTTGATGGTCGTTGATGGCTTATGGAAGGAGAGTCACCTTTCATAAGGACTGTTGGTAACTTAACCTCTGGTGCTGTTCGGTCGTGCGCTTCCGCCGAAGATCACTCCGCCAGCCGTGGTGGGTGTGTATTATGAAAATAGTGGTCATTATAAGGTTTAATTTTCAGAAATTTGACGTTTGTAAGACGAAAAGTTTGTAAGATAAGGTGTTAGTAAGTTGAGGTCTCACTGTATGACTAATGGATGTACAGAATATTTGAGCGCAATGAATATTTTCAGGATAAGTACGGAATAAGCCAAGCAAACAACCTTTGTTTGCTTATTTTCATGTTTTGTCCTTTTTTGATCTACAGTACAAAAACAAATATCAGCGACCATAATGGGCACACCTGCAAAGTCAATGCAACGTCGACAGGAAATGAAACTTGTACAGATTTTGTGATGCTAACTTTTAGTGGACACGTTAATCCAAAAATATCCTACCTACTATCCCTGTAAATCCATCTGCAAAATCTACACGTTGTTGCTTGCAATCGAAACGTTATTCGATTTAAATCACCCTTTTAGTTTCCCCTTCATTGCTATGAAACTTACGACAAGTTTAAAATCATTGCTGACATTGCAATAGGGGTTGATTTCTCCACCATTTTGCCGACCTCTCAGTGGGATACGGTGGAATTTGACGGACACAACAATTGCTGACATTTTCTATGAATTTAATATTGTGCATATCTATAAACTACTATATTGGTGTGCTACCAATGTAAAGGGAAGCGTAGCTGAGAGTATAAAACTTGTGTGTTGTTCACTTTATTGCAGTGGCGGGCCGTAGATTTCATCGCTAGGCCTTCAGTAGTGCTATGTCTGAATCAAGCCAAACTGGAAAAATGTGGTGTGATTTACAAGTCCTCTATAGGGTACCATTAGCCAGGAAATAACTGACCGACCTTTCTTAATGATGTCCATTTTTTCTTGAAAAGTCCGGCTTGAAAATGGCTTTAACAGGAAATCTCCAACCACATCCATTTCTTCTCCTCCTTCAGCCATTTTGGTTTGACAAAGCAGCTATTAACTCAACACAATATATTTGCTTATGCAGCTCGCTACCGATACAGTATGCTAGCTCTGGCCAGTATGCCATTGTCACGAGCCGCTTGTGAAGAGAGCAGTTTTCACAAACGGCGATTGGCTAGTCACTAGCCAATCATCGTTTGCGAAAACTCTGACGTTGACCAGGACCTTCTAGAAGGGGGTTGGGTTGCAAACTCGAAATCTGATTGTTTAAAGTAACAGTTTGATGCGACAGGTATCAAATGCACGGAACTGATTGTGAAGGCGTCCAGGTAGATTTCTGACACTGTAACAAATGATGGTTGAAATGTGATTGGTGAAATGCTTAAATACGAAAAGACATATTTTAAAACAGCGCAAAAGGGGAAAAGTAACAAAAGGAAGCTGAAACACAATGTATAATTATTTAAGAAGAATTCATGGACAAAATATAATTAATATCAGACCATGATTTTGATATTTTTAGGCCAGCAGAGAAGGCTTTGCAGGCCCTGACGGTCCGCCGCTGCTTTGTTGCATCTGTGGGCGATTGCGTAAGTGTAAAATATTTATACGATGTACTGTGAGATGTGAAAACTATTATTAAAAAAAAAAAAAAGAGAATAAAGTGAGAAAAAAGGAGGTTCATGTAAAAACGTTTTAACCATTCTTTGATCCACAGCTTGACTGATAAATTTGTAAGCCATTTTCACTCACTTGAATCATCATTATGTGTGTTGATCGAAATATTGACTCTATTCCTCGGGTCAAATCCTCAATTAAATGCACTTTAATCCAAAAATATCCTTTCTACCTTCCCTGTAAATCCATGTCTGAATAACCTAGCGTTGTTTTTTAAACTTGCACTGGGTTATTCATTCCACCCTATTTGGGTTGATTTTTTTTTTGTTAACCCAGCATTTTCAATGCCCATTTATTCCCATGCACGTCTGAGAGCACGTCGCTTACGCCTTCTGAATCTATTACGTGAAATAATCTCCCCCAATCTACGCATTCGTTCTCAATCACGGCTCATTGATTATTGCCACCCTACAGCAGGAGTGATCTGAGCGAAAAGAAACAAAGTACTGCCCACGGTTTCGTAAAGGGTATTTCTCTTAATGGTCTCATTAAAATTTGAAACAACCGATATGCATTTTATACTATGTCAAACAATCATCATAAATCTCAGAACGTTACTGCAAATTTTGGCCTGCATTGCCCACACGTGACTCTTGCCAATTGGAATCTCGCAAAGCTACATTGTATGGAAAAAAAGTAGGTGGGATATAACGGACTCATATTTAAAACAAGGTGTGTCTATCCAAGATGGTTCGACATTGCACTCTTTTTTTTAAATAATCCAGGCCAAAACAATCACAACAAATGTTTTATTTTTCTGCTAATAATGGTTTCTTTTTGTACACAAATCCTGCTAAAGCTTTCGTGTTAACAGGAGGGTAAGATCGGGTGCCAATGTAGTACAAATATGTCAAATTTCTGCTACTAAATATCTTACGGTGCAACTTTATTAATTTTCAACTTCACATTTTTGTGTACAAAATTCTATAGAAATGTTTTGAAAACAGACCCTTTTAGAATAAGAGCGTATGGGAAGGACGGTATGATGCAAATATAGAAATGTGCTACTTTTTTTTGTACAAAATCTAAGTAAAATCTCTCGATAACAGATGTCTGCAGAAGGAGAGGTTGGTGAACAGAATAGTCGTACTGTTCCGCATAAGAGTAGTGTAGAAAAAGAGAGCAGGCGTCATCAGATCGCACTTTGTTTCTTCAGTGTTGTCGGTCGGGTGAGTTTATTTAGACTTCCTTGCGCAGTGCCACTCGCACGCTGCCGAAGACCTTGCCCACGGCTTCGAACAAAGGATCGCAGAAGGTCTGAATGCACAGCAAATAAATGCGGCTGACGCATTGCGACTCGATCAGGCAGCTCTTGATGCACGGCATCACAGCCCAGATGTGACAGAAGGAGATCAAGGCGAACAGGAAGCCCCAAAGCAGAGCCACGGGGATGCCAAAGATGGCCGACAGGATGCGGTAGCACCAGTACTTGGACACGGTGAAGGTGGTGTAGCTGAGCTTCCACACGCCATCCAGGCTGTGGGTGCCGTCAGGCTCTGCGATGACATCCTCAAACTCGACCTGTGGAGAAATTAGAGTCATAAAATTAGCTAATTGTATTCTAGCTAATTCGAATTTATCTGTGATTTTTGTTAGCACTCCAAATGGGCTAGGTTATTAACTGTCTGTGAACTGAGGTAATTACAGTTGCCACATGTAAATGAGTTATGTTTGTATGGACAGTAGTAATGTATGAGGAGTATGGACAAAGTTACACTGCAATTTGCCACTTGGCCGATTGGAAAATGTGTCTGCATTCCCAGCTGAGACTGGAACAGAATGTTAATGAACTTTTCAGACAAGCAGGCAGCAGACGCCCTACTCATCTAAAAACGTTTTGTCTTCCAAACCAGTGGAAATGATCCGTTTGGGCAGAGAAATCCGTCTGTGCTCAGCCTCTGAATAAAATGCCGAATTGGTTTACACTTTGTTTGACAAGTTCTGAATGCATTTTGAAGGCGAGATGGGATTGCCCAAACTCTGTAAAACAGGGGTGCTCACACTTTTTCAACACGGGAGCTACTTTTGAAATGACCAAGTCAAAGTGATCTGACCATTATATTTATGAAGAAATATATTGACGATTCTTGCAACTTATGTTGATGTATAACCGCATATGTAGCACAACATATTTTTTGCCATGACCTGAGTTCACGCCGATAACTGGCAGACGAGACAAACGCACTTGGAAAATGTCATCGTGGAAAAAAAAAGTCCCACTCCCATTCCATATGAAAGTGATACTTTTTTTTCTTCTGACTTGGTACAGCTCCCCCACACGTTTTTATACCCTATCTTACGTTTAAGAGGATAAAACCGAATGAAAATTAGGATGTAACTAACGACTAGCTTGTTAACTTTGCGTTGTTTGAGCACGCACAGCGTACCTAATAATGAGATGTCATATGATTGGTTGTCCGGTGTGCCAATCAAGCAAAGGGATGGCTGATTGGCTAACGTCGAGATTTTTTCGCCCAAAACAACTCAACTTTATTTGTATAGCGTCAGTTCATGACAAATGTCACGCGATCTACCAATAGTACCTTGGAGATCGATAGGTCGATCGCGATCGACGTATTGATCACCTCTGCTGTAAAACAATGTTGTCGGAACAGGAAATTGCTTTGCGTGCAGAAATGAGACACATACATATATATTTCCCCCATTGCGGGACAAACAAAGGTTTTCTGATTCTGATTAACTGCTACTTTCATGCCCCACTGTCACAATGGGCAGGAGTGGACAGACAGGAGGTTGATATAGCCATCGTCAAAATTCCCACACTAGCGTATGCGACTCTGTGCCCATTGAGTGAATATGAAGGACTTTTAGATTTTTCAAGGTTATAGGCCACCGGTGTCAAACTCAAGGCCCGGCGGCCAGATCGGGCCCGCCAGGTCACTTAATATGGCCCACAAGAGCAGGTCATGTGCGTGGACGTGCTAAAATATGGACTTAAAGGACAACCGACGTCTCCGGACAAGTTGTGTCCATAATTTGTAAAATGGCTTTAAATTACTTCTACTGAGCGTATTTTACAAAGATTCCACCGCATATAGCTATATTTTACCTTTTAAGACTCGCGCTGAATACTCTGGAAGTCTTGTTTTTGAGTTGGTGACGAGTCCGTACGTGACGTCACTAAAGTGTCCAGATTTTGGAGACTTTAAGTCATTTTTATTGGTGTTTTGCATTTGACTAAAAATATCATACTGCGTGTTTTGAGTATTTTAGATGCTATAAAACGTTTTTCTGATGTCAGTGAAAAAAACAAAAAAAGTGACGTCGGTTGTCCTTTAAATGTCAAATAAATGTGTCATAAATAACATTTATATTTTTTATGAAATTTGTGATAAAGTTTATGTGTTTTGAAAGACGGTTAGAAATTAAATGTATTATTATTATTATTATTATTATTATTATTATTTATTAATATAATTAACTCATTCACTGCCATTTCTGAATGTATTCAGGAATTAAAAAGCATGACGTGGAACGCCATTCCAGAATTTGTTCAGGTTTTCTTTTTTCTTGCGCGTGGGGGGGGGGGGGGCATAAAGCGCTGGTCAGATGTCTGGCAATGTTTTTCCCTTCCACAAGGGTGCAACATTTGCCTTTTTTTACAGCTGCCCCCATTTCAAGCTTAATTAACTCCAGACCCACATATTTTAGGAATTAACGCTTGTTTTCTGATGAATTACGCTGAATTGAATTGTTTGTGTAGTCCTAAAACTCTGAGTGAAATGAGCATGACAAAAACCCTGGCACTTGAGTGGACATATTTTTGTACGTAGTCTGGCAGTGAATGAGTTAGTATAATTAATAATAATAATAATAATAATAATAATAATAATAATAATAATAATAATAATAATTAATAATAATTGAAGACAATTTAATAACTGACTGACGAACATTAAATTCGCGAGAATATAATCTTGGCATACGAACTAGTTTTCGCCGGTCGAACCAAACCACTCAGCGCCACGGTGGCTGGCGGACTAATTTTCGGCGACTGAACACCAAACCACACGGTCGAACAGCAACATGGTGGTTGGCGGACTAGTTTTCCACACACACTTTCTTTGAGTGCAGCCGTGGCTTGTTATCAAGTGGAGTACTTTTGCTCTTACGGGAACGAAAAAGACCCCACCACAGGCTAGTGTTAAGCCAAAGAGGACACAAAAGAAAATTACGGTTGAGCAGAAGAAGGAAATCATCGCAAAACACCAACAAGATGTGCGTTTGTGTGACTTAGCATCCCAATACCAGTATGCTAAGTCGACCATTGCTACGTGTGGCTGAGGGTGTTTCTGTGTTCTCTAAGCAACAGTCTCAAGCATTAGAAGAGGTTGAAAAACTTCTGTTGATAGGATTCACGAAAAGCAGCTAGCATGGGCAGTGTGTGTGAGGGTATTATCGGCGAGAAAGCACGGCGACTTCACTCGGATATCATCAACGACCATCACAAAGGTAAATAAAACGACTCTATTATACAGTACAGTTTAGTTCTTTAATTACAATCCAATAGCACATTTATTATACATAAAATAAGGTATATTTTGTGTAGTTTTAAGGCTTATTTCAGAAATAAATATGTTTTTTATGGACCTGGGAACGGATTATTCTCATTTTTAATGGTTTGTTATGGGAAATAAATGTTCAGAAGATGAACCTTTTGCCTTACACTCACTTTCTGGGAACCAATTAAATTCGTAAGCTGAGGTATCACTGTAGTTATCATATTGGCAGACTTTCAAATTTACAACAAACTCTACTCTTGGTCTGCATTTTCAAGGCCGAGTAACGCCAGCTAACAATCGGCGAGTAAACAGTTGTCAAATCTAAATAAAACACCATCGCTTTGGCTATCAGTTACTCACATTCTCCATAATCCCAAAAATAAATGCAATGTTCTGGACAGGCACCAGGAATAGTTTGTGGGTCTATTCAAGGAATTTTGATCAAATTCAGCAAGCTGTTTTCCCTATTTTTGACTTTTCATATCAACACGTCTGTGTAAGCTCTTTTCATATCAACGCATGTCCACATTCAATGGATTTTCCATTTTGGCATCGACAGGGCGGGGTCACCGCACGGCACAAACCTTCACCACGTCCTCGTTGATCTGCTTCGGGTCTCTGTTGATAAGATCGATCTCCTTGGTGTTGCTGTCCTTCATGATTTTCTCCTCGTTGGTATTGTACTGGTACTGGTCCGCCATATTTGAGGCCTGGGGTGGGTCCTGGATGATGAAGAGGAGCGAGGGGAAAGCCGTCACAACGCGCACTGCAGGCACAGCAAATCACTAGTGAACCCCAGCGTGGAGTGTGCTGACGGTCCCGTTGACATACCAGAGGACAGCTGCTGCACACTCTGGTAAATTTGGAGGTCTGACCTCCCACCCTATGCGCACGCACTCACACACACAATGTAGCGTGCACGGCTATACAATCAAGTAGAGACCAGGCTTGTGTCACAATTCACATGGGCTTGCGGGAGGCCGACTGGGCAGGGTTTGCACTGTGGCACCAATTTCCAACAACGCGCACCCTCTCCTGCGTGTGGAATGTTGTCTTTTGTGGCTTAATTACATTCGCTGGAGTGCAGCGGAGAAGTCAAAAATGAATTACATTATCCGTTTCTGCTGTTGTTGTCTTGCGGATGTGAACTGACGCTGTTAAATATGTTCACAGCGCTCACGATAACTTCATCGACTCATTCGGATTGGCGTTACGGATTAAGGCGGCCTGTCGTCGCTTTATTAAGTCAAAGTTGTCAAAAGTTACACTCAGCAACTGCTTCAATGAGTACATGTGCATGACCGAGATGAAATCGAACCCTTGTCTGGGGTGTCACATTAGAATTATGTTTTTCATTATGCCAGCGAACCAACAACCAACCAAATACAGTGAGACCTCTAAACACCTTATCTTACAAACTTTTCATCTTACAAACGTCAAATTTATGAAAATTAAACCTTATAATAAGCACTATTTTCATAATACACACCCACCCCGGCTGGCGCAGTGATCTTCGGCGGAAGCACACGACCGAACAGCACCAGAGGTTAAGTTACCAACAGTCCTTATGGAAGGTGACTCTCCTTCCATAAGCCATCAACGACCATCAAAAAGGTAAATAAAACTTTATTTTACAGCACAGTTTATTTCTTTAATTACAGTCCTCATGTAATGCGCCTCTCTTTCCAAACAGCAATTCCCTTTAACCTTCGACCTCCAACGCCATTCCATCAAGCCATAAATGACCATCACAAATGTAAATAAAGTGACTTTATGATACAATGCAGTGTATTTCTTTCATTACAATACAACAGCACATTTATTATACATAGAATAAGGTATGTTGTGTGTAGTTTTAAGGCTTATTTAGTTGAAAAGTATATTTTATGGAAACCCGGGAACGGATTATTCCCATTTTAATGGTTTCCTATGAGAAAAATGTTTTTGAGAGACACACTTTTCGCCTTACACACTCTGTCTGGGAACCAATTAAGTTCATAAGTTGAGGTCTCACTGTATATGATCACCTCATATTACCACATACTGTATTCAAAATCAATTGACAGATAACTTATTCTGAAATCAGAAGCCCCCCCAGTTCCCAAATACATTCGCTCAACTACTACACAATTTATTTTAAAAGACAGAGATTGTTTTTAAAAAGCCATCACAGGACACAAAAAAAGATGTGGTGACCCGGATCTTGGGTGTGGCACCCGTCCACTAGATTGTAACAGAATTCTTTAAAAAGTTAAAAATGATTATTAACTCATTCACTGCCATTCCCGAATTTATTCGGGAATTGAAAATATGACGTGGAGCGCCATTCCCGAATTGGTTCGGGTTTTGTTTTTCTTGCTGGGACTTCCATTAAAGCACTAGTCAGCCCTCTGGCAATGTTGTGTCCCTTCCACGCGGGGTCGTCATTTGCCTTTTGTCCATTTTAGCGCTTTGCTCCAGCTGTTGTTAAAGCACGACTGTATGTAAACCAATATGTATGTATTGCTTTGTATTATGTAAAGCATTATGTACATTTAAAACTCATATAACTCCAGATCCATATAATTTAGGAATTAACTCTTTTTTTGATGAAAGAAGGTTTATGTAGTCCTAATACTTAATAATCTGTTAGTTCTGGAATTTGAGTGACAATGACAAAAACCCTGGCACTGGAGTGGACAGATTTTTGCACGTCTGGCAGTGGAGGAGTTAATTTGGTTTGTCGCTGACTGATAAGTCACTGTGCTTGCCTCTCACCCAGAATGCATATAGCAGGGGGCGTGTTTAAGTTAAGGATGTTTTGCCAAACTTTCCAATGATTGTTCAGATCCACTTGTAAGCAGTACGAAATAAAAAGTGTCTACAGTCAGTTGTCTGAGCTCCTTTCTGACGGCTACTATCCATGTACCTGTATTTTACTTCTAAGGCGTAGGCTTCGATATCCTGTAAATCTTGATAATTGCAAAATCTTGGTCTCGTGATAAGTGTATCATTATTCGTCACACCCCTTCGACACACAATGTGCGACTCAAGCAACCGCATACTGCAAGGATGGCATGTTGGTCCTTCTCAATTATGCAGTTGCTGCGATCAGTCAACGCTTTCGATAACAGAGTGTTGCATAAAAAAAGCTTAGAGCCTGTCATGCTCCCAAAAAAAGAACAAGAAAGAAGGCAAGCAGTCCCCTTTGGGAAATTGGAAAAGAAGCCAGCTAAGGGATTGTTGATTATGGGATATCATGTTCAAGTTAATGGCATGCGGGAATGCATTTGCATTTGCCTCTCTGGTTCCCAGGTGGCACCAATGGGGCGGTTAGCGTGGAGGAATGGAATCAGAGGGCATGGATTTGGGAGGCATTCCTGCTGTGGCGCGGGCCAGTCAGGAAGGAGACGGACGTAAATAGATCAACTGAGATTGAAGGTGGGCTTGGGATCGTCCACTCAGAGTCTCGGCGAGGCCACCCGAGCCAAATGAGCCAAATACACGTCACCGGGTCTAAAAATAGAACACTTTTACTGTGTGATGGAAGGGGAGAAGCTAGAAATGCATATAAGGGGTTTGTTGTACAATAATGCAGCCTTATCGAAATTGATTTTGCCTTTTTGCACACAAAAACAACTAATCATTTTTGCAATAACACATACACACTCAAGGCAGGCACTCATCATCCATTGAGATCAAGTAGGAAGGCTGTGCAAAAAGTGGCCTTGATAAAGATATCGAGACTCAGTTTTGATTGACACTGGCCTGAATATGTATTCACATTCCCTTTGTTGAATCGCGGTTCCGGTTATGAATCACATACCACCAAACAGAAATTTCACCACACCATTGTCTGAATTTTCCATCCCTTGAGTCATCGGCAACCGATGATTCATGCATGCATAATTTAGTCCACTTGGGGTCAGTAGTGTACACCTAATGTAAAAAAAAATGCATAGAATTGACTGAAGAGATGAAATTGTTTGCATGAAAATTGCTTTCTGATCACATGTTGTGTGATACTCTGACCTAATTGTTCTTCATCAACAGCCGTGCAAAAATGTTATATGATGTTTTATTACAGATGCTCCCCTACTTAAGAACATTCGAGTTACGAACATCGGTACATACAAAAAATTTTTGTGATAACATATGTAGTATTCTCTCCGGTTGTACATGTATACATCTTTATAGAACATACATTTTATTAAATGTTTATTTTTCAGTACAAACCAATACTGGTTACTTATACACACATTGAACATATTTATATAAACCTTAAATATACTTATAGAAGCCTTAAACATACATTCCAAGCAAAACATAGCATTGAAGCAATTTACAAACAAATTCACCTTACAAACAACCATTCGGAACGTATCTCGTTTGTAAGTTGGGGAGCATCTGTTATCACTTTTTGAACTAGTCAGGAATGAGAACATGCATTTTTTCTGACTTCAGAGACAGACAGTAAACAATACTCGGGGGTATATTATTTATCTTCATTAAAAGTCTTTCAATTTTCCAATCACTTGGCAGTGGTTGTTCTTGAACTGACTGCATTGTACTGCCAACCATCCGTGTCCAGCAGATGGAGGACAACCCACGGTGCTTAACACCCAGGTGAAACGTAACACAGTGCGCTGATGCATCGCTCCAGCCTGAGACGTGCCTAGATTAAATTCAACATGCCTGTCTCCCATGACAATCTTCTATGCAATGTCTCATTAGGTCTTGTTTGAGAAAGAGCCACCCAGCCATCGCCCTTCAGATACGCCATTAAATTTGACATTCTCTTCAAACAAGGTTGCTGTGAATAAAGGACTCCTAATAATTGTGGATCAAAAGATTTAGACATCTGAGAGGAAGACATGGTTTAACGTCTAATTCAAAACAGATTCTTTTCTTACAGACAGCGTATGTTACGTGTTCAATTACGTGTTTTATTTTTCTTTAATTAGATATCAAGTAGACAGGATGAACTTAATACAACTACGTATATATGGTTTAACATCATTCAAGTAACCAAGTCTGAAAGCTGTGACGGTACTGAATATATACATGCGAGATTATTTCAAGGGGAGATATGATGGAAACTGCCATTTATTACTTTTACACGTGTCTGAAGTGTGTAATAATTCTGAAAATGTTATTAAGTGATCCATTCTACAGTGATGGCAAACTTACATTAGTTCCTTCTCTACGACCACCTTGCCTGGGCGAAGATCCAGAGCCACTTTTAAGCCACAATATCGATGTGAAACACGATCAAGCAGAAACACCCACATCACCAATGTCAAAGGTAAAAGGTAAGCATAGCTGCTTAGCCTTGTTAGATGCTAACGTTGCTAGCTTCTGGTAAATTGCATCTGATTGCTCCATACTTCCAAATATTGTACTGTACTGACGTCTAGTGGTCAAGGAGTAAGTATACATACCGTTGCCGAGTTGTTTCCCACCCCAACTTCAAGGTTTGTTAAAAAAAAATGCATTGAAAATCTGTTTCGGACAAAGTCCCAAATGAAGGACAAGACGGGGAAGAGTTGTTTTCATGAGATAGTAGTGTCTTGGATGTCCATTTTGGAATAGAATTGACAGTATTTTCACTTTGAATCGTATTTCAAAAACAATACATCACAGTCAAAGTCACTTTATGTTAACCTGGAAGTAGGATTGCTTAGTTTACAGTACAGCGAGTTGGGCCTCAGCACACACACACACACACCACACACACACACACACACACACACACACACACACACACACACACACACACACACACACACACACACACACACACACACACACACACACACACACACACACACACACACACAATATTGACATCGGTCAATGTCACATCTGCTATTTTGCAATTCTTCCAACGGTTCATTTAAGAAAGTGCAAACATGTAGATCTTTTCTGCCCCACGAGATGATGCTCTCTTCCGTCTTGTCATTTTCAGTTTGTGTGTCGCGTCTTTTCCGAAGTAAAACGTGATTTAGGCGTTCGGTTATGCCCCGCAACCCTCGTGAGGTTAACCAGATCAGAAAAATTGATAGATGGATGTCCTTGACATCTTTTTCTGTGAAACACGGCACTCGGTCTTGGTTTTTGAAAGGCTAATCCAAACAGCGGGGGCCATAAAATAGCACTCTGTTAGCACTCTAAAGGCATTATCGCTGTCCTGTAATGATAACCATTATACTCTATATTCACCATCGCTCCCTCACTGGACACATGACAATTATATAATAAACCGTCTTTCCTGCCTCCATGTATCCCATTTTCACACTGATGAAGACAATTAGAAGATATGGGGTGCATCTCGTCATGCACGCAGACACACAACAGGTCGATGTAACCGAGTTCAAAAGCATACATCCAAGTCAAAGCTTCTTGTCATTGGCTCACTCAATTGTCATGATGGGCGAGTATTGTCCCTAAGATTCCTGAGTGTTCCTTACCTTCAGAGCTCATTTATGTTTGTGCCATGCGATGAGACAATTTATTCATATGGAGGAGTCATGCTTTGCTACTGCTATTTACACCATTAATAGGCAACATAAACAGCCAGTACTTTACAAAGCTCCTTTTATCATAACTCTTGAATGATATGCACATGGGGAGGGCTTATTGTCAATTATTGAGTCATATCACAAAGAATAACTGTCTGGTAGTTTGAATGTAAATTTAACAGGCGGAATGCTTTTCCACAAATATTTTACAGTACAGTAAATATATTTGAGTTGAAATGTACCATATTTTCCGGACGACAAGGCGCACCAGATTATAAGAGAGATGGTCATCTTTTGAAAAAAAAAATGAAGGATTTTAGCTTTATAGTGTGGAAAATATGGTATATAAACACAGTATTTTCCAGTATAAGGTGCACCGGAGTACATATATGGTGCACCCCCAATAAATGTATTTTCAAACCTTTTCCATATACAGTATTAAGTGCACCTGGCTATAAGGCGCACCACGAATGAATGAAAAAGGTTTTCCAAATATAAGGCGCTACAGTCAAGGTTGGAGTCGGTGGCTGCCGAGAGTAGTTGTGTAGTTGACTTGTTGTGGCTCAATATTACCTCACATATAAGGTGCAGGGTCATCTTTTGAAGAAAATCAAGGCTTTTGGGTGCACCTTATACAACAGAAAATACGGTAATCTCACAAATGTGTTTTGCAGTATAACTTTGTCACGGGTTGGGGGAAGGACCAAAGTATATTACAACCATGAAATAGTTTGTTACAAACAAAGTACCCTGGAGAAAAGTGAAAGACCACCCGGGATGTAGTACTGCAATTAAAACAACAAAAGATAGACAAGAAGAGAAAATGCTCCATCCATAAATTGGGGTGTCAATCTAATGTGATCTTGGCGTGATCCTCAGGTATTTGTCCAGGGATCTTAACCCTATGGTCCATAGTGTTTCTAGGACTGGTTTTGGCACAGCTGGAGCGGGTTTCGCTTGAGCTACTGGTTCTCTGGATAAACTGAAGGAAGTTCTCCTGAAGGGAGCCCTCGTGGCTGGAAGCACCAAAATCCACAGGCTGGGTTAGGCAGCAGTGACGAAACTTGACCAGTTCCTCTCTGATCTGCCTGTTGAGCAAACCGTAGAAGAACGGGTTCACTGCGAATGAGGAGAAGGCCAGCCAGTTGACCACCTCCTCTAAGTCTCCCGGGCTGCGCATGGAGCCAGTCAGAGACATTTGCAAGTGGAAGATGAAGTAGGGCAGCCAGCAAATCAAGAACTGACCCACGATGAAGACCAAGGTGAGGGCCGCCTTACCCCCGCTGAACACCCTTTCCGGGGAAAGTCTCCGCGGACGAGAACGGTTGGTGTTTATTATGGTAGTCTGGCTGCTGATCGACTCAGTCCGTCTCTTATCTGGATTGGCGGCAGCCCATGTTGAGGCGGTAGAAACTTGTTGCAGGGCAGCCGAACGAGCGATCTTGTACACGGCGCAGTAAACGGCAAAGATGATCACTGAAGGAACCAAGAAACAGAGAACACTGTAGAGCACGGCGAATATTCCCTTGAGGCGGCTGTGGCTCGCGTGGAGAGAGCAGTGAGCTGCAGCAATTGAACTTTGGTTGCCGTACGCCGGCCATCCGAACAGAGTGAACAAAGCCAAAAGAACCGACTTGACCCAGATGAGAATCATGATACCCACAGCGACATGGAAGGTCATCTTGACTTCATACCGCATCGGGTGCACAATGTAGAAGTATCGCTCAACACTGATGGCCGTTACGGTGAGAATTGATAAACTGATGAGAAACACATTGAGGAAGAGGTAAACCTGACACTCGAGAACGGTGAACACCACGGTACCGAAAAATGGAGAACTGGATATGATCCCCAGGGGCATGAGGAGAACGGCGCACAGCAGGTCCACGGCGCAGAGGTGACACACAAAAGCGAATTTCTTGAGGTGTGGCGCCCGAGCAATGGCCACCATCACTCCGATGTTGGCCAGCAAAGCGATAAGGTTCAGCGTCACCATGCAGAATAAGCCGATAAGGTCTTTGAACTGCGACTGGGAGCTTGTGACTACGCCCACATCGGAAGGAACTGTTGGATGTTGCTCCCATGGGGCGGTCGTAAGATTTGTCTCTGGATGATTTGAGACAGAGGAAATCATGGGATCAAACTTCTCAGCCATTACTCTTCTATGACTTGATCCACTCGTCTTGGGGGCGTCGTTATACCAAGATGTCCTGATATCAACAGAGAGAGAATTAATATCGCTATTGACAGACTTCTGTGGCTACACAATAACTCCACACGGATATTTTGGCCTCCCTCTTCACACTCAGGGAACCCATACACTGGATTTGGTACCTTGTCAATCATAAATACACATACAGAACGAACATTCAAACATGCCTCAGCTAACTCGGTGGGAATCCATTTCCAAAAGTTAAGTATTTACTGACTTTCAAGGGCCTATGAGAATATAATGTACGTAGAAAAGACTAAAGTTCCTTGATTTAAAACTTCAGATTTCCTCAACTTGTACAGTCTGTAGCCTTTATGAAATCACAGTCGGGTCAAATCATTGCACTCCAATTCTGCAAGTGGCAGTCTGTGCTTTTGACAAGTTGCGGGCCATTCACCAAAACTTTTCTATTTCAGCAATAATTCAACCACTGAAAAAGAATTGGTGGAAAGAACCAACAGGACGGACAAGCGTTTGCCATAAAGCTTATCTGCAAGTGAGGTTTTCAATCCTCGTTAGTATAGTGGACAGTATCTCCGCCTGTCACGCGGAAGACCGGGGTTCGATTCCCCGACGGGGAGGTTGGATTTTTTTTTGCAATTTTCTCTATTATTGTGACATGCATCAAAGTTTTCTCCTTCAAAATCCGTAACAAAACGTAAACTGTCCTGTCATTTCTGCATTATGGGGCTCTATTGCAGTGATATATCACTGCAGTATAATACACACACCATTTCTAAATCGTAATTGCAATGCATTTTATTGAGAAATGTTTCGACTGCATCCCCTCTCCGAGGAAGCCACTTTAATGCCCATTACTGCAAATTTGAAAGGTCGCAGAAGAGTGTTGATATGATTGTTGGGGAGAAAAACGATTTGCGTCTGAGCTATTATAAGTCAGTCATATAAAGGCAAAGCAATCAATTCTTAGCATGTCTAAATTGAACAAATAAATAATTCTGCCCTTTATATTCTGTCACAACGTGCTAGTCAGATCTATCATTAAAAACAGGTAGCATTTTCCACATTTTTAAGCTAGCTATTTGAAACACACTATTTGGCTTTATAAAGTTACTCGTATGCCATTTCTATCGTAAATATATTTTGAAAGGTACTCACCCATTATTTTCCGTTTGTTCTTGCAGCACAGTTAATATCAGAAAAGCTTATTCAGACACCTGAGTTGTGAAATATTGGAATTGCTCACGCGGTATGAAGGGACAGGACAAGATAATCGACCGTTCCTTGTGTAACTAACTTTGGCGCTTGCATCTCTGTGACTTGACACAACTGATTTATCTCAGACTAGCTTGATGATATTCCTCTCTTTCAGATGAAAAACGATGCTTCGTCCCTCTCCTGTGCCGAGTTTCCTGGAGGGCTGCCATTCATGACTCGTGCTGTGTAAGACACCGACTGTCACACATTGTATTGCGCGTGTATGTGTGTCCAATTTCTCCCCTCTTCTCTCACAGTGACACAGTCTTCCCTGGGTCCTACTTCCCACCCTTACTCAAATTCGATATTAAAATTTTTTTTATGTTCATACGTTTAAAAACAATACAATAAACAACATATTGATCTATATGCCACATTAATAACAGTGGTGAGTGGTCACATCTGTATATAATTTAGACAAATTCGTGACCAATATAAAATTGTTAATGTCTTGGCCTTTTTCATGATGCATTAACTGCATTTAATATCCAGGAGGTGTTAATAAGTCATGAGGTAAACAAACAAATTAAGCGTACGAAGTTGGAGATATACATTTATTGGTTGTAGCATATAGTGCAAATCACATCACAGCGTAATTGGTCATTCAAAGGACACCATATGGTGCTGCAGGAACCTCCAAAGTTGAACATGATCCATTTTGTGACACTGGTTGACCGAAACCAGCACCAAAACAGTATTTCCCATGGGAAATTATTCATTCATTAATTTTCATCATTCATTCATTCATTGAGGAATTTCACACTATCACATTTTATTTAACATTGGAACAATTTTTCACTATCATACTAGCAAATTAAAACTTAAAAAGTAAAACCACCCATGATGCCAGATAATGCAAAATGAGCAGCAAACATTTAGCTTTTCTGGCCATTCTCAAATCATTAGCCGTACTTCCAGCTAGATGCTATATACATTAGCATGTTTTTGATGATCAAACTTAATTTTACTTGAAAATTCAGTATGAACTCCAATTTCTACTCACTTTTACAGGCGTTCAACTTTGTAGGTTCCACTGTATCAAGGCAAGGAATCCATTTTCAACTTCAATATTGCTTGGCATAAAAGAAGCACATCATAGGCATTTATTATGATTGTTTTTTAGCAGCCTAAAAATATTGACAGTGGATTATGATTAGTAGTAAAATGGCACTTTCAAGCAAATCCTCCTGTCAACAGTTCATTATCATGCATTTAAGAATCATTCAGTACATTTTCAATAGTGCTAAGACATCCAGTCAGAAATGCTTCAAGAGCAGAATGCACATTAAGCGATGCATTAAAAAACATAAGCATTATTCATTTTTGAAAGTGTCGGTAGTGATTACCTACAGATTACCGTAACATTAGGTACACCCGTATCATTCATTTACAGAGAGGCAAAATAAGGCGCTCTTTATATTTATGTTTTGGCCACCAAAGGTGTGTGCATTTCTGAGTATTAAAAGTGCAATCCTTCACCTTCATTATTTGTAGGTTTACAGCACGGAAGGTACAGACAAAGAAAATTGTGCAGAGAGGGCGGAAAAAAACAAAAAACAAGCAAAGCCAGACATAATCGTGGCACACCTTTTGTTTTTAAGGAAATGCCTTTACCTGGTTGTTACATATTCAGCTCGAGCAGGTAGCGCAGGCGACACTGACTTTCTTTGTAGATGAGATATTCGCTGTTGCTGAAGTTGCTCTCAGAGTACTGAGACTGCCTGATCGGCTCACCCTGTGGGACGGCTACTTCCTTGCCCTCCAAGGTGATGAAGATGTCTTTGGAGGGATCTGAAAACACAAATCGCTCGATAGAAATGATTTAAGTTTTGAGCTTGAATGAACTCATTCACTGCCAGACATGTGCAAAAAAAGTGTCTACTCCAGTGCCAGGGTTTTTGTCATTTTGACTCAAATTCCAGGACTCACAGAATATTGAGTTTTAGGACTACATAAACATTCAATGCAGTAACGACTGGCCTGATTGCCCCCCCGGTATCACCTCATCAGCATTACTAATCCTTTGTTGCCTAAGAATACTGTTGTACGAACGATCCAAATTGAACCTCACACCACCATATCGGTTGAGTGAAGGATTTATCTGTTTTATGAAAATAGCTTCTTTTACTCCCCTTTGAAACCATCTATGTTCTTTCGCTAAGATTTTAACCTCATTGTCGTCAAATGAGTGGTTGCTAGCTTTTAGGTGAAAATGTACTGACGATTGAGGCCCACTAGTATTATCCCTGCGATGTTGGTAAAGTCTTTTTTGAGAATTTGTTGAGTCTCCCCAATGTAGTGCTCTTGACAATTTTCATTCCTACAAATTATTGAATAAACTACATTAGTTTGTTTTTCATTTGGCAGCTTATCTTTTGGATGCACTAATTTTTGCCTTCAAGTGTTTATCGGTTTGAAATAAGTAGGAATTTTGCGTTGCCAAAGGACTCTGTAATTTTTCAGAAACTCCTGCAATATAAGGTACTGTTACTCCTCTCCTTTTTGTATCTTCAGAATTTTTGGTTTCCTTCCCTATTCTTTCCTTCTGACATTTGTTAAACGACCACTGAGGGTACCCACAGTTTATGAGTGCTCTCCTGATATGTTTTGACTCTACCTACGACGCTTGTTGTTATTAGTTTAGCACAATGCTGCAGGGTTCTGATAATCATATTACTAAGTTATATGGGTCTGGGGTTAACTGATCTTGAAATCGAGGAGGCTGTACAAACGGCAAATGCTGCCCCCTCGTGTAAAAGATGAAACTTTGCCAGAGGTCTGACCAGTACTTTATTGGCACCCCTCCGCAAGAAAAACCAAAACCCAAACAAATTGGATGAATGGCGCTCCACGTCATATTTTCAATTCCTGAATAAATTTGGGTATGGTAGTGATTGAGTTAAATATAATTAATCATTCATTCTTATTCGACATTCATGACTTGAGTGTTGGCTACAAACTATTTTCAAGTCGTTCGGCGACACAGAAGTGATCAAACTTGAGAAGTACCTGGTTCCACTC
Source organism: Hippocampus bargibanti (assembly GCF_051943395.1). NCBI lineage: Eukaryota > Metazoa > Chordata > Actinopteri > Syngnathiformes > Syngnathidae > Hippocampus > Hippocampus bargibanti. Next base: position 6,144,522 of record NC_142745.1, read on the forward strand.
GACCTCGCGCAACAACAGAATTGTATCCAGTAGGAGCCTTTTTCAAAGACGAGTTGTCTATGGTGATGGTATGTTCTTTGCCGAGGGCCACTTCACTCAAAAACATTATGCCGGTATTTTTGGACGTTCTCACTAAAAAGGAGAATGAAAGCCAACTTTATTTTTTTGGTCATCACCATTTCACACGTGTGACAAGTCCCGAATTATTTGAACTTACCGTAACATGCAGACTTGTTGTTCTCCGATGCAAAATAGATACCGCGACCGACACGGCCCCCCGAATGGGGCATAATCCTCAGGCCGCTCTTCAGGATAGCAGCCACGACGGCGATGTTAGTGCCATGCCACAGCAAACGGCGGTTCTCCAGGGCGTCATTTTCTTGAAATCGAGCCCCCTGCGATTTGCGCAGTGATTAACTCTTAGTGTCAGTTTTTTAAACATATTTTCTAGGTCAATTGGATATTTGACAGAGTATTTTTTTAAAGTATTTTCATATGGCGAGTCATATTTATTCAAATAACCCCCTCACCACAAAATAGTCTCGAAAGAGCTTCACAATCTCACAGTTGTCAAATATTTATGTTACTGTATATTCGTCTTATTCGCTTGCTTTGAAAACCCACCGAAAGTAATTTGCTGCAATGCGGGTGACACATACATGGTTGTTTTTTTTTTGTCAAAAAGGAAAAGAAGAAGATTTACCTAGCTATCCAGCTATCTAGCTGGCTTCACGCTAGCTAGCTATTTGCTATCTAGCTCTCTGGCTGGCTATCTAGCTAGCTATGTATTAGCTATACATCTATCTAGCTTGCTTTCGATCGATTTGAGTTACTTCCGGGTTGAGTGTGGCTGTCGCTGCTCACCAACAGAAAAACTTATCCTGTGACTGTAAAGTGACCTTGAGAGTTTTGAAAGGCGCTTATAAATGAAATGTATTATTATTATTCCTTTGGATGAAGACCAAAAAGCAGACGAGCTCCTTACCTCGGTGTCTCTGTCGACTTCCCATACGTTGACAATTTTGGGATTCTGATAGCCTTGGGTTTTCTTTAGGTACGTGTCTATTATCTTGAACGTTTCTGTGCTTTTACCCAAAAGAGAGAGTTTGCAGTTGAGTGAATTGTAGTCCTGGTCAAGCGGGTCGGGAACAGTTTCTATCAATTCTTTCTGTGCCTTCTCTGTGTCTGATTTCAGAGTCTGGGCGAGCTCAATATCAGCCAGAACCTACAGGGGCATTCGACAATTCAGTGGGGGAATCATCTGAAAACAAGCCATATAATAAAGAAAGAAAAATTACCATCAGCATCTCTTTCTTCTTTTCTACAATGTCGTTGCTGTCAATGGTTGGTGGTCTAGTGCGGCCAAAGTTATGCGGGATTGTTGTAAAAAACTTGGAGGAGAGTTCTTCAAGACATGGTCTCCTGTTCTTTTGAGTCAAGGCTGCTTCAATTTCTTCCAGCACTTCGAAGCCCTTTGCAATTTGCAACTTGCTGAGTTTACCCAAAGGCATCTTTTTGATGTCTGTCTCAAAAAACGCAAAGTCCACACGTTGAAATGACTTTATGTTTGCATTACACTGTTCTAAAACGTTGTGACGTTCTAAAAATTGCAAATGACAAACATTCCTTGTTTCAATTCAATTGAGATTAACTGACACGCCGCCATTCCCAAATGTATTCGGCAATTGAAAAGTATGACATGGAGCGACATTCTCAAATTTGTCCAGCTTTTGGTTTTTCTTGCGGGGGTGCTGATAAAGCACTCGTCAGACCTCTGGCACTATTTTTCTCTTCCGCGAGGGGGCAGCATAGGCCTTTAGTCCATGTTAGCACTTTGTAATAGCTTCAGCTGTTGTTAAAGTGCTATATAAATCAATATGTATTTCTATAGTATTTTGTACAGCCACCCCCATTTCAAGCTCAGATAACTCCAGACCCATATAACTTGGGAATTAACTCTTTTTTTCTGATAAAGGAAGAGAGTGGGAGGCAAAAATCCGACTTTTCTGTTTGTAAGGTCAGTCATAGAAATGTTCCACTGAGTGGCTCAATCCTGTGTCGACTTTGAGAAATTACTTGAGTGCCTGAACCAGTTCATGCTGAAAAGGCACTGAGTCACACCCACCTAAGTTCATGCATTCCATTGCCTCCTTGAACATGTCATTGCAAAAAATGAGCTGGATGAGCCCCTGGGTAGCGTTATCAAGTGTGCAAGGTAGGACATTTTTTGTGACCTTGACCGCCGTTCCATCAACGCTGTCCACCTAATAAATGACGGGGGAATTGGGGGAGACACAACATCAAAGCCTCATGATTCTGTGACATCAGTCTGCCCACTTTGCATCTTTAAATGAAAAAAAAAACAATACCTTAACCTCCGCGTCCTGTTCTCCATCCACCTCAATTAAAGTGTACTTCCCAGAGCAAGACACAAATTTTTTGCGATCACTCCAGTTGTTCTTGGTCTTGTCCTTGAACTTTTTTTCAAAGTCCTTCACAGCACTATTATCATCTGAAAACGTATTCAGTTTTGATTGACCCACCTCACCCTGAAATTGGATGAAAAGGGAATCAGTTATCAGTAAATACAGAAAATTATGGCATTTAAAAAAAGCTATTCAATTATTTTCCATCATTGCTCTGCATTATGTCTATAATGCAGGGAGGCCTAAGTCCCATCCCCCGAGATCCTCTATCCAGTTTGTTTTAGGTGATTCAAATGATCAGTAAATCAACAAGCTTTACAAGAGGCAGTGTTTTAGAAGGGAGATACAACTAAAACAGACTGAATTGGGGCTCTGGAAGACCGGGCCGGGGTTATCCTTGATCAAGCTTGTCCATACATGTATTCACCTAACTTACCACTCTTCCCCATCTGTTCCACGTATAGTACTTATTGGCAACTTTAATGACTTGGATAACATAAAACTTATTGTTGTTGTGTCCAATATTCGTCTGATTGAGCATGCAGTCATAGTCTTTGTGCACCTGGAAGAAAACAATTGAGTATTTATTACTTTGTTGTGACTGCATCTTAACTACTGACTGGGCTTGAACATGAGTGGCTACCTCTCCATTGCTTGACAGACAACAATGTTCGTCAACCTTCTTCTTTCCTTTGGTTTGTGGCCCTGAAGCCAGAAGAGCCTCTTTGGCCGAGGTGAATGCATCTTTGGGCTTCGGTTGCTCGGGTTCTGCCTTGATCTTCTTACCGCCCGCTTTAGTAGCAGAAGCGGCCCGTCTCTTTGGTGCCATGATGATACTGTTTGAGGAAACATATCCGATTTGTTGCTAATGAAGCTGCGATGTCCGGACATGTTCAACCACAGCGTGTGTTGGGGTGTTGTTAAAACGCCGCTGTGGTGTTGTGTGATAGATGTGTGGAATTTCTTCAAAATGAATCTGCGTCGTCATGAAAATGTTCCGAACGCACCTTTTGTCACATGTGGATGAATAAATGCGTGTTGTTAGCGATGATGACGCAACACATAATAAACAAATAAGCAACTCACCGTCACTTCGGAGCCTTGAAGGTCTTGTGAATTTCGGGAAGTTTTCCTTGTGTTGGTGTGTCAGGAAGAGGCGGAGCTGGACTTTCAGGCGTTCTTCCTTCATGCTGTTGTCATTGACGGTAATCGGGCACACGAGGACACCAACCAAGCTAACATGTCGGCCTAAAGCGCCACCTAGTGAGCAACTAGGGAGTGTTCTCTGCCATTAAAATTGTTAAAGCACATTCAACTCGAAATTGGATTTGCGATTAATAATAATATAATCCCAGTCAGTAGCATATTCATCCCACGTTTAAACTCGTGACTTTCAGGCTTTCTTAGTCCATGATGTTGTTACTAACGGGAATACGGCAACATGAAGAAACCAACCAATAATAATAAATATAAAAAATAAAAAATAATAATTCAGAAGAATCGTCTTCCCACCGTGTGAACACCGTGTATACAAATATGGAAACAATATTTTACTGCTTTTTATTTGCCAAAAAATTACATAATTTTTGTTTGGAATTCATATTTGTGTCAATAACGCCCATATTTGAGTTAAGGCTCTTAACATATTTATCATATCAAAACAAATTCAACACAAGATGGCAGTGTTAAATAACTACTGCCGGGTGTTATTTTACACAGTATTGAGCCATTTCGCTGTACTTCGGTACAGGATTGGGATTGTGATTTAAATAGTTCTGGAATGAAGGTGGCATCTTCTGGTGATTGATTTATAGTCACTGCTGAAATTTAGCAAAATTTTCATTTGATTTGAATGCTTTGGTAGAAGATGTATAACAGGTAACCATCTTGTCAGCCAGAAATGTTGAAGTGCCTTTGTGACTGTGTTATTATAGTAATTTTAGTCAAACATTTACAGGGGATAAATTAAAACTCCACACACCCTTTTGCAAATACCAGTTTTTTTGTGGTATATAAGTATGAAACAATCATAATTTGAAATGATTTCTCAACCCTTTTCCTGCATTAACATAAACTCTAAACTGGATTGATCAAGTGTAAAAAAAAACAATTCTCCAAAGAAAACAAACATTGTGCACGGTGGATCGAGATAAAATACAAGTGCATTCTGGTACTGTATTAATAAAAAACACATTTTATTTACATAAATTACAAGAAAGCACACACTGTTCACCAAAATCTACATGAAAAACATCTCGTATATAATACATTTAACAGATTCACTATCATTGTTGCAGTAAAAACGAGGGCAAGACTCTATGTAACCTTTATTGGCATGATTTCACACTGTCATCTATTTGAATTGAAAAACAGAAGAAAATAATTGGGACATTGCACTCACAGCACTTTGAGGACAACAAAGTCAGGACAATGGTCCCCTTTAATATCTCAGACACCTGTTTGAGGACTAGTGGTTATATAATTGTGTTTACGACGCTTGGCAGAGTTATTCGGCTCATCTTCACAAGGAAGACGTTGTGGAGTCCACCACCTCTCGCCCGTTACACACCGTTGTAACAACGTTGGACGCTGATGCTACAAAACAAGCAAATCAATAAATACACAAATAAATAAAACGAAGAACACAAACAAAAAAATAAAAAATAAAAAATAAAAAATAAAAAATAAAAAATAAAAAATAAAAAATAAAAAATAAAAAATAGAAAGAAAGATAGATAGATAGATAGCAAGAAAGAAAAAGAAAAAGAAAGAAAAAGAAAGAAAGAAAGAACGAAAAATATATATATATATATATATATATATATATATATATATATATATATAATATATATATATATATATATATATATATATATATATATATATATATATATATATATATATATATATATATATATATATAGACACATGGCGATCTGTTCTCAACTATGCCAAGTACCTTGAGAGAAACTGGAGCCTGGGCCAGTGGTGACGCTGAAGCGGGTGGTGGCCACCCGAAGAGTGCTGACATTCTTCTGTGGCTGGAATAGAATGATGTGAACTTTCGGAGCAAACAGGCAGCCCAGGACCACCGACCCGCTCAGACTGACCGAGATGCACATAGTAGTGGTCTGCACCTGGAAACACACGGGCAAATATATGAAGATCCGACAAACACTACGGTATCATAAAACACATGAAAATATATTACGAGTAATCTGTGGTCAGTCATTTTGATGCCCTGAATCCAGTATACAAACTGGACAGCATTGGAATGACTTTTCACTGAAAAACGTTGAGTGATTTTAATCATTAACAAGTGTAGCAAAGGAAATGGAGTGCATAAAGAATCCGGATTGGCATTAACGTTCTTTTAGAGATGTCTCCTATACTGCAGGATAAATAACAACATGCAGAGGACATTGACACCCGTTCCACACCTTTGAATGGCTGATTTGATTTAAAAAAAAGCAGCACTAGTATGCTCAGTATAAATCATGTCTTCAGAGAGTGTATGCTCTTTTTTTCATTGCATTTTTTTCAGTCCTGTGTGGTTATTAAAACGCTTTTTTGAGCTGAACCAGCAAGCCCGTCTGTAGCGCTGGTATGAATTTTGAATTTCATCGACGAGTGTGTAGGCGGTTTGGCTTTCTCAAACTGGAGCCCAAAGTAAATCTGCCACGTGCTACATCCTCAAATGTCATCAGCACGTCTTGATTGTGTTAACGTCTTTATATATTTTTGTGATATTTTAGCTTGTTGAAACAAGAATCGAGGATGATGTGGGATTTTTATTCCCTGTTTTTGCAGCACTAAAAAAATTACACTTGTTGAGTCTGCGCACAAGGTTCTGTAATCTGTCCGAGGTTGTGCTTCTGTCCTTCCCATCAGCCTTCAGTGCGTTCATGGAGGCGCTGTCTGTGACTGTGGGTGTTTAATCAGTTGTGTTTGCTGCCAAGATGAGATGGCAAGGCCTGGCATACGAGGGGAGACCTTTCTCCTTCAGGGCGAGAAGAACAGCTTCAATATTTCATATGATAATCATATGAGCTATTCACGGCTCAGTGGATTGCATTTAATTTACGTTTCATGACAGACCACACTCCAATTTTTTTCCCCTCGTTGGAGGGGATTTGCATCGCAGTGTGACAACAACGTGAGAAGTGGTATTAAACTTGGAGAAACACGAGTAATGTTTGAATACAACTGACCCGATGCTTAATTTATTTATCGGTCAAAGGGGAGTTCTTTGTGTGTCTGATGAGACCGTTTTGGCTGCAGATTCCCCACATTGCCAACGGGGACGCTAGAGAGTCTTCATCTGAGCATCTCGAATAATCCCAGGACAGAGGGCACAGCTGGGACTCTGCATTCTTGTCTTTCACACTCCATTCCACTCAGCTATGTGCAGGGACATATTGGGACATCCAGTTCCCTTTCTGCCCTCGTTGTCCTGCCTGTCTCCTCTTCGTTTCTGTAGAGGAAATTGTGTCAAGGGAGTCCATTGTCTCCACCTCCACGCTGTCTATCTAATGCTGGAATGTGTTCGAGTCCCAGGGGCAAATATCCTGACAATTTTGGTCACTCATTTCTATGATAGTCTATTGTTTAGATTGATATGATGCTTTGTTAAAATGAGTGATTCATGCAAAGTTTGGAAGGGGGAATGCTGACATTCCAAAGGGTGCCACTCGGCCATGCGTCCATCCATTTTCTGATCCGCTTATCCTCACAAGGGTTGCAGGGTATGCTGGGGCCTATCACGGCTGTCTGTGGGCTTGCCAGAATTTTTGACAGCTCCTTCAATGTCAACCATCTGCCTCATGGTAGCATCCCTGATGAATTTTCTTATGATCCTTTCAACAGTTTTGAGGGATGTCCAGTTCTTACACAATGATTTTTCTTTAGGACGTAATAAAAAATGTGCGAGAAAGCCTACTAGAACTTCATTTTATGGATTGAAATGGTAGCAGGTGTGCGTGAAATATTATTTAGTATGAGTTTAAATGTGATTGATTTTGTCTGAATTTAGCCACGGTATTAGTTTAAGGGAGGTGTGGACACTTATGCAACCACAGGATTTCCATTATTTATTGTTGGTCCCTCAAGCACCTTCTCCCCAAAAAATAATAAGAACAATTGTGTTACTCACATTATAGGTCAGTTTGTTGGTGAAAAAAAAGAAACATTATTTTCGTTGAGCCAATAGCGGACTGTGAAGGCCTGCAAAGCCTTCTATGCTGGCCTAAAAATATCTGATTTACTGTTAAAGCCGTTTTCAAGACGGACTTTTCAAGAAAAAATGGATATCATTCAGAAAAGTCGGTTTTTCAGTCTGGAATGAATCAGAGGTAGCACTATTGAAGGCCTAACGATGAAATTCACGGCCCGCTACTGCGTTGAGCTGTATTTTTTTTCCTGATACATTACAAAATAGTTTCCTCATGAACGGCGTGACAAACGTAATGGTCACTCACCCTGTAGTCACTGGCAGTGACGTAGAAAATCGGCTGAAAAGCCAGCCAGATGATGCAAGTTGTGTACATGGTGAAGCCGATGAACTTGGCTTCATTGAAATTTTCGGGGCACTTGCGGGTCTTGAAGGCGTACACTGTGCAGAGGATGATGAGGATGCAGTTGTAGGTGAGAGACATGAGCATGCTGGAGTCTTTGCTGTTACACTTGAGGGTGACAACGTCTCTCTTCTCCGGGTTCACTTCCTTTCTCACCCCGGGAGCTTCGATGAGTAGCCAGACCACCACCACGAGCAGCTGGCAGGAGATCAGACCCCCACAGATGGCAACCTGTGAGGTCGGACTGATAAAACGAGGCCTCTGAGCACCGCCCTTGACCCCGTTGAAGATCCGAGCAATGCGATTGGTCTTGGTCAGGAGGGCTGAGTAGCACACGGCAAAGGAGGTCCCTAAGCCGAGGCGGCGCAGTGTGCAAACCGCCGTGGAAGGTTTGGCGATGTAGATGAAAGTCATTACATAGCACATCAGCACTCCTAGCAAGAGAATGTAGGAAAGCTCACGCCCGCTGGCTTTCACCACGGGGGTCTCGTTGTGTTTGAGGAAGAGTCCGGTGACAAATAGAGTGCACATCATGCCCAGACAGGAAATGCTGACAGGACCGATGGCCCAGGCATCTTCCCAGCGGATGTACTCCTCAGGTAAGTCGTAACAACCGGTCAGATTGGCCAGAGGCCACTGTCCAAAGCTGCAGTCGGCACATGTGAACTCATCCTGCAAGTATTGGTAAGACTGGCACGGGATGCAGATCCAGCAGCACACGTCTCCGGGCTGCATACTCTTCACCTCGTTCTTCCTGCATGGGTCGCTACACTGGGAAGTGGGCGCACCGCCGGCCCAAGGGATGAGGCTTGTGTTCAGGATCAGACTCTGAGCCCAGTACCCGACTTTGCGATAGCTGTAGCGTCCACCTGCCTTGTGGTAGTGAAAAATGTTGTAGCGGCCAAAGCTGTCGCCAAAAGCGTCAAAGCAGACAACATTGTCTGTATCTGGTGGACGAAATGGTGCTGTTGGAAATGAGCGGAAAGAATGTCAAAATGCAAAGCGGTAAACTGTAGACATTGTAGAGAGCACTTGACAACGATGACGAGATTTCCATAACTCCTTCTTTGCTGTCGCTTCAGTGTTAAACAATCTATGGTGCAGCCCACTGTAGACCGGCAATTATTTTTTTAGCAACTGGTGGTGTGATTTTAAAACTACAATATGGATCATTATTAAGAGGTGTGTGTGTGTGTGTGTGTGTGTGTGTTTGTGGGTAGATTATTGTAATAAAACGACAGCGCGGACTTGCAATGGACCTATAATAATAATACACTTATAGTGCCACAAAAAATATTTGCCTCCTCCTTTTAAAATGATTATTTGTTTGCATATGTACACTGATTTAATGTTTAAGATTATCAGACAAATATCATCCATCCATCCATTTTCCATACCGCTTATTCCTCATTAGGGTCGCGGGGGGTGCTGGAGCCTATCTCAGCTGTCTTCGGGCACTTGGCGGGGGACACCCTGAATTGGTGGCCAGCCAATCGCAGGGCACACAAAGACATACAACAGTCACTCTCACACTCACACCTAGGGACAATTTGAAGTGGTCAATCTGCCTGCCATGCATGTTTTTGGAGTGTGGGAGGAAACCGGAGGACCCGGAGAAAACCCACGCGGGCCCGGGGAGAACATGCAAACTCCATGGGGCGGGGCATTTTCTTTTTACACCACCATTAATAAAAACAAGAACATATTTTTGTCACCAAAATATGACATTGGTCATTGAAGACTACTCACCGTCCACCTTGGTCTTGAGAATATAGTCCCTGTAAAATTTCCTGCCATTTCCGGGCTTAAGGGCATCGCAGACCTTGGTGGAGTTGGGACACAAGGCCTGCCTCATGTTGTGTAACGCAGTAGCCATGGCGTAAACGGCATTCACCACAAACATAATCTTGGATTCGGGTTGAAACGGAGCCTCACGCAGCGAGTGCTTGCCGCAACTTAAATCGTGAAGGCTGCACTGGAATTGGTTCTCCCAGAACTCCCTGAACCAAGGATTCCTGCTGTTGTTGTACGGATGGAGAGCCGTGAAATAGTCATTAAAACGGGGGATGGGATAGGAGGCCAGCTCGATGGTGAAGGCTCCATCCGCCACGGCTTCACTGCCCCGCACCACACTCTCCTGCGCTCCCCAACCGTCACTGGCCACCCAAGTGAAAGAGACGTTCATGCGGTTGGCCGCCACTAGAAGTTCACGGGCATCTTCGCTGCGAGTAAACAGGATGACCACTTTGGCGTTGGACTTCTGCTGCAGGGAGCGGATGACGTTCTCATAGCTCCAGCGGCTCATGGAACGGCTCACCTTGGCCGAAGTGGCGATGCAGATGTGGCGGGCTCGAGCCTCCTGCTGAAAGGCGTCAATGCCTGTCTCGCCGTAGTCACCTTCCGACGCCACTGTCGATACATACGTCCAGTTGAAGTAACGGAGGATTTCTGCCATTGCCTTGGCCTGGAAGAAATCGGGGGGTACGGTGCGGGCAAAGTAGTCATACCGAGTCTTGTCACTGAGTTTGGCACTGGTAGAGGCATAACTGATCTGAGGGATCTGAAAGAGGCGTAGCAAGTTGGCCACCTAGAAAAAAACAAAACAAAACACACCTTAATTCAAACAATGAAACGTAAATATAGTGAAAATTGGACTTCAAATGAAGGGAGAATGCCAATTCTGCGTTTGGCTAGCTGCTAGCGTGTCTACCTCACTATCAAACATATTAGTTTTTGACTCAGTTGTTGTTTTTTGTGTATGGTGTTAACAGGTTCCCTCAATTCACACCTTAATTCAAACAATGAAATGTAAATATAGTGAAAATTGGACTTCAAATGAAGGGAGAGTGCCAATTCTGCGTTTGGCTAGCTGCTAGCGTGTCTACCTCACTATCAAACATATTAGTTTTTGACTCAGTTGTTGTTTTTTGTGTATGGTGTTAACAGGTTCCCTTAATTCACACCTTAATTCAAACAATGAAATGTAAATATAGTGAAAATTGGACTTCAAATGAAGGGAGAGTCCCAATTCTGCGTTTGGCTAGCTGCTAGCGTGTCTACCTCACTATCAAACATATTAGTTTTTGACTCAGTTGTTGTTTTTTTGTGTATGGTATTAACAGGTTCCCTTAATTCACACCTTAATTCAAACAATGAAATGTAAATATAGTGAAAATTGGACTTCAAATGAAGGGAGAGTGCCAATTCTGCGTTTGGCTAGCTGCTAGAATGTTCACATTTTGTAACAACAGTAGTATTTCATCTACTTGATCTAATTTTCTGACACTTCAGCTCCCACCTGGATGCTCAACCCTTGACTGATACACGTGAGGATTGAAGAGGAGCTGCGACAGGTATTTTCCTTGTCTTTAACTACACATCTGTTTGCATCTATGCGTCTCTTTGTAAGATAAACAAATTTGATTCTCGCTTTCCCACTTTTTGTATATTTAGAGTAAAAGGAGAACAAGGACAGAAATGAAACTCTCTTGAGAATTTGATATGTTGTTCAAAGTCATCTGAGAAGTCGAGTGGCTGCAACAATTTGTTCCTTTTTTGGGGATGGCGTACCTCATCAAGACACCCCCGTTGCAAAGCCCAAGTCCTAATGGGAAAACTCTTGCCACTTAAAAAGTAATACCAGGAGTGGGGTTTGAACCCACGTGGACATCTGTCCATTGGATCTTAAGTCCAACGCCTTAACCACTCGGCCATCCTGGTCGGTTGAAAACCAAATGAAGTTTTAAGAAACAATCAATGAACCAATCAACCAATCAATGAACAAAGGAATAAATAAATAAATAAATAAAGCAATCAATAGAAACAAAATAAATAAATAAATAAATAAATAAATAAATAAATAAATAAATAAATAAATACCATGATAAATAAAGCAATAAATAGAAACTAAATAAATAAATAAATAAATAAATAAATAAATAAATAAATAAATAAATAAATACACAAATACACAAATACACAAATAAATATCCTGGTTTTTCCCTGCAGTTTCGAGTAAAATTGCCAACATACTGGTTTAAAAACAAATGTCATCCATGTGTCGTCTGATTCGCGACAACCTCTTCTAATCGTCAACCAAAGTGAGTGACACAGGCCGCTGCAAATTGAATTTCTTATGAGAGTTCAAACCCTGTCACAAAAGTTGATGCAACACGTCGGAAGGAATATATACGATGTGTAGGGAGAAAGGTTGAGGGCAGAAAGGTTTGAAGGAGAGTTGAAGGAGGAAAAAAGCAAAAATGAAAGTTTGTTTTTCCAACTTGAAGCTTTTGTCGGGGGTGTGACAGGGACCACAACGTGCAAAAGAAGCGACAGACTATTTTTTTGCTCGAGGCAGCTTTAAACGCCTAAGGGCAGCCACACTGATTTAAAGAAAAAGAAAATCTGTTTGGAATTCATTCTGTGGCTCATTCCTGCAATCATGATTTCAGATGTTATCTCCATAGCATTGCAAGAGTGCCAAATTCAAGTTAAATGTCCATTTCTGTAATTTGCCACATTTGTATACCATGAATACAAATTGAGTCAAGCACGAGCATTGAATCTCGGTAACTGCCAATTTATACGTTTTCCCTGTATTATATAAGTTTTTTTAATAATGTACGGCGTACTACAATTTTACATGATTATTTTTTTTTAACTGTGAACCGATCTTACAAAGACCACATTGGCTGAAATCCAGTTCGTCTCAACTGCTAGTAGCCAAGCACAATGTTGCCGCTGATCGCTACTATTGTCTCGGCAAATCCGTAAAAGTAATCCTCAATCGTATACAGTGAACCCTCGTCTATCGCGGGAGATACGTTCCAAAAATTGCCTGTGATAGGTTAAATCCGCAAAGTACAATCAGCTTTTTTTTTTTTTAACTTTTATTTTACAATGCAAAACTGTACATACTGCAGAATGAAACAACAAATAAAACCTATTTTTTAATAGTTTAAAGAACGGTGTTGTAAAACAATATTTTGCTGCTGCGCCTATTCGTCCTGACTGCGCTGCACTCAAGCGTCTTTTTCTACTGAAGGAGTCATTCTCCGAGAGAAGAACATTGTTATCGGTAGCTGCTGGCAAGCCAGTGTGTTTGATTTTATTCTGCTTTGTTTACAGTGTTGTTTCTTTTACTTTGTTTGTTTGCACATTTGCATGCCGTTAATTAAAAAAAAATTAAAAAATCCCCTGAAAAAAAATCTGCGATGCACTGAAGCCCCGATAAGTGTACCGTGAAGTATATATATATATATATATATATATATATATATATATATATATATATATATATATATATATATATATATATATATATATATATATATATATAAGTATAATGTGCAGATGCGTGGTAAGCTGTCTGCATTTCCGCTTGTGTTTGCATTTAAAAAAATATTTTCACATATTGTACGCTGTACTACAACTTGTATACTGGAATTGTATATCATTTATAAGTGCAGGTATTAATCTGTGAAATTGCACAAACCAAAATCGACGAAAAGTATAGTTTAAATGATAAAATAAACAGATTGGATGCAAAACAGGCAACAGAAGTCTCCCTGGCAAAAAAAAAGTGACATTTTTGAACATGTCTTGTGAGATGACTCAGTTGGCTCAAGATGTGCAATCTCTGTGCTCCTGTGAGATCAGTGGGATGAATATCAAATGAGTCAATCTAGCAGAAATTTCCAGGCCTCAACATTTGTTGGGAGGCTCTGCACCCTTCCTCCCACCTCACCCACCTACGCACACATAAAAATGACATGAACTCCAAGGAGTGAGATTTTCCTCTTGCTGCCCGTCATTATCATAACCAATCTGTGGCTATTTCTGTCCCACCCGAGATGTTTCAACTGAAATGGAAAGATAGATTGGCGAAATGCACGAGTGCACATTTCATAAAAGAGGTGAAGGAGCCAGGCCCGTTGAAGAATGCATAAGGCGTAATCATGATATTTCCAAACTCCAAACTCGTACCTGGAGTGCAACCACGCCACCCTAACCCAGCCCTCCCCTCATCACACATACACACAAAATTACAAAAAAATCTACCTAAAAAGTCATGAAAAATTGCATAAAAATTTTCCTTAACTCATTCACGGCCAGACATGAGCAAAAATGTGTCCATTCCAGTGCCAGGGTTTTTGTCATTTTCACTCAAATTGCAGGATCCACAGAATATTGAGTTTTAGGACTACACAAACATTCAATACGGCGTTAGAAATCTAAAACTCTCTTCTTTCATCAGAAAAAAAGTTAATTCCCAAGTTATTTGGGGTTATCTGAGCTTGAAATGGGGGCGGCTGTACAAAATGCAATACAATACATACATACACTTTAAAAACAAGTAACAAACCACTAACATGGACAAAAGGCAAATGCTGCCCCTTGTGGAAGAGAAAACATTGCGAGAGGTCGGACCAGCACTTTCACGGCACCCCGTCAAAAAAAACAAAAAAAAACGGACACATTCCGGAATGGTTCTCACACTTTTCAATTCCCAAATAAATTCGGGAATTGCAGTGAATTAGTGAAATTAATGTAGCAACAAGTAATCTAATGGCTGGCGGTGCCTTGTTAGTAGACTTTATAGATAATTTACAGCCTCTTGATTTTTTCCCCAAGGATATTTCATTAAGATGCTGACTGAACTGTGAGAGATTTTAAATAAATGATTAAATGTCCGTAATTTGCTGGGATGGCCATTTTATTTTTCCCTCACTTCCTGTGTAGCGTGTGGACAAATTCAGGCTTCCGTTAATTTGTGAGCACAAAGGCAGTCGGAAGGCCGAGAGGGCTCCCGCAGGTTCTGCAAGGTTCTAAATCCACGTTAGTAAAATGAGATTGATCATCACTTTCTTGGCGTTAACTTGAAAAAAAATGCTGGGTTGTTTTCCTAACCCACACATTTCCTGGCTGTGAATTTTGAGCACAGAATCTCACTCTTTTTAGTTATGCTCAAATATTGGGGGCTCATTTAAAGTCCATATGTTTGAGAGCAATGAGAACGACTTGATTTTTCACAATTTTTTAAGCCTCATTTGACATTCTTGTATCGCCTGTTACATTTTGAAAACATTGATGGTTTAAAATTAGCTCCAGCATATAAACATAACTTGCTTACATGGCAGATACAACTCAAATTAATGCTAATATAATCATGTCAAAGACTATACAAGCAGTTAAACAGTTAATGTGATTGATTGATATCAATACAATTCTTTTCAAGACTTTGCGGTAAAAAAAGAATCAGAAAACAAGGAATATATCGAGGAATATATGGGATTGTGATGATCTTTTCCAATATGAAGATTCAATCTGATCCTCCCAGAATACCCCAGGGGGAAGATGCAGCAGCTTCGCGTATCTGCATACATCTCCCCCTGCATACGCTGTAGTTTACAGTATGTGATGGGATGGCGCATTGTGAAACACCCTTTCCAGTTGAGAACAAGATGTCAGTCGCCATTTGTATATTTTTCTGAGCGTTTCCTGCTAGTTAAACCCTTCGTGATCCACATAACAAAAAATGTTTTTGATGAAATCCTGCCAGACGAAGGGCATTTTTTCGACCGCAAGCCGCCGCCATCTTTTACATCCCTCACAGAAGGTCACAGCCATTCAAACCTCAACACACATGCAACGTTCCATTCAATTCACAAGGTTAGCGGCTCTCATCTGACGCATGCAAAGCGAGTCATGTGATAAGCCCAAAGTTCAATGGTGTTCCCCGTCAATCACAAAAGCGACTTTTCAAGTTTTAGAAATGGGATAGTTTTTCACAAAGGATGTCAAGAAGCCGTCACAGAGGAGATGAATGTATATCTTGCGACGGCACAAATAGACAGTTCTACCACGCTGCTGCTCCAATCGTATTTGAATTATTTAGAATTTCACAAGCACATTCTTTACTTCGTCCCCCATGAATGATGAATTTTTCACTGTGTGGCTTTACTGATACAATTTTCTCAGTGTTGTTCTTTCTTGGTCTGAGTTCTGTCATGTGTGTCAACCTGCATATGAAGGTGACTATAAAAAGGGCTGTTTGTGCACAGATGAAAAGACTCTTCTGAGCGAATAAGTTCAGTGGAATTACACATACACGGACACTTGATGCAACAAAGTGCGGTGATGTCAAGATCTTTGGCATTTTGGCCAAACTGGGAAGCGATATATTTTAATTTCAATTTGGATTCTTGTGAGGACGCGACCCGGTAGTCGAGTGGTTAGCATGCCGACTTCACAGTGCATAAGTTCCAGACCCGGGTCGGCCTTCCTCCTTGTGGAGTTTGGATGTTCTCCCCGGCCTTGTGTGGGTTTTCTCCAAGTCCTCCGGTTTTCTCCCACGTTCCAAAAACAAGCATGGCAGGCTGATTGAACACCCCAAATTGTCCAGAGAAGACCTGAAGCAGTCTGTAAAATGGAGGGATGGATTCTTGTGAGGCTCCTCTCAAGCTTCATTGGTCAAAAACTAGAGGATACTTTAGCCCATGTTAAAAACAATACATTTTATAACCTGCTTTATCCCCACAATGGTCATTGGGGTGCTGGAGCCTATCCGAGCTATTTTCGGCAGTAGGCAGGGAACAGCTTAAACCAGCTAGTCGCAACGACCATCCATGCTCACACTCACAAATAGGGACATTTTTTTTGGGAAAGTTCAATCAGCCTTCCAGGCATGTTTTTGGAATGTGGAAGGAAACAGGAATATCCAGAGAAAACCCATGCAGTCTTAGGAGAACAAGTAGGATCAACCCCACAATCTCTGCACGATCAGGTCAAACGCACGAACCACTGGACCACCTCGCTGCCAGAAGTCAAGAATGATCTGTGGACAAGGATTCGAATCACGATTGCTGCAACCACAATGTAGAGTAACTAATCACTACACGACCTTTGCTAAAAATAGCTAGCGAGATAGTGAGATAGCTAGATAGCCAAACAGTGAGATCGTGACATAGCAGAATAGCTATTTAGGTAGCCAGACAGACGGACCTAGACAGACAGACCTAGACAGACAGACCTAGACAGACAGACCTAGACAGACGGACAGATAGATAGATAGATAGATAGATAGATAGATAGATAGATAGATAGATAGATAGATAGATAGATAGATAGATAGATAGATAGATAGATAGATAGATAGATAGATAGATAGCAAGAAAGAAAAAGAAAGAAAGAACGAAAAATATATTTTTCATTATACATAATTTTATTTATTCATGGATATTAAGATGTTAGGTATTCCACAAATGTTCTTCATATTTGCCCTGGTGATTATACATTTTTGCCCAGGGACACTCTTTCCTCATACATTGCATCACAGATTCCTAAAGGGTAAAGAAAAATAGAGAATGGATTCTCTTAAATCGTACAGAAATCAAGACAGGCTTGAGGCTAATGTTCCTCGATATGAAATGCATCTTATGAGCCCACACTTTTTGGATGCACAGCCTTAAACGAGGAAAATAATGATGAAATACTGACACTGACGGACATCTTGATCGATGAATGACTTTTGAATTTTTTTCTTTTTTTTACATGCATGCAACATCAGAATGCAAACAACCAACTGAATACTTTAACCTTCACACCTGCTCTTTAAACACAGGAGATGATTTTCATATGAGATTCATTAAAAGAGCACAGATGGCCTCACAGACTTAATAAAAAAAAATAATAAAAATTACATAAATAAATAAAGCACAAACCCCACATCCGGCCATCACTGTTTCTGTGAAACAGCATTCTCATTTGATGCCTTAACATCCTCCATGTGCATCTACGCCAAAGCCCCAGACAGCCCGGCTTCAACCACAGATGGGGAAGACAGCAACTTGCTTGCGAAAGTGTCAGAGAACTTCGGCTCCGCACGTAATTCCGTCTGTGCTCATGTAACAGCGGCGCGGCGAGACCCGCGGCCAGCGCCACCTGTCAGTTCAACGTGTTCCCAATGTGTCTCCATGGTGATCCGGCTTGTTTAAATAATCCTCAAATTGCTTTAGAGCTGCTTGATCCTTAGGTGCAAATACTCTCATTTAAACTGCAGTGCTGTTGATTCGGACAAAGGAATTTTTTTTTTCAAAACCTATTTTTTTTTTTGCAATTACAAGTACAGTAAAGTCTCGTTATATCGATATCGGATATATCGATAGTCCCAGTTATATCGATACTATTTCTATGCACACATGGAGAAAATTACATGTAAACAGGGTCGGATATATCGATAGTCCCGGTTATATAGATATTTTTTCGGACTCCCTTGAATATCGATATAACGAGACTTTACTGTACCACTTTTTATGTTACTTCAGCAGTCAGCAACCCAACTGTTGTGTTATTTGGTACATTCGGTGCTATATCTGTCCAGATTATTAATCAGGGCCCATCGTATATAACGTGCACTCTGCAGTGTTTCTATAACACAGTGGCAGACCGTCAAGGCCTGCAAAGCCTTCAAACCTAAAAATATCTGAATCACCGAATGATGTTAATTATATTTTGTCCATGAATTCTTATTAAATATTTCCAAATTGTCTTTCCGCTTGTTTACATTACTTTTACCCTGTTGCACTGCTTTCAGACGCACTTTCATATTTAAGCATTTAACCAATCACATCTCAGCCATCATTTGTTACCAGGGTCAGAAATCTACCTAAACGCGTTCACAATCAGTTCTGTGGTTCCTGTTGCATCAAATGTGTCGATCAAACTGATGCTCTAACCAATCAGATTTCGAGTTGGCGACCCAAAAGGGGTAGCAACGCCTTCTTGAATGCATAGGTCAAAGTTAGAGTTTTTGCAAACTATGACTCGCCAATCATAGTTTGCGAAAACTGCTCTGATCACAAGCCGCTAGTTACAAGAACATACTGGCCAGAGCTAGCACACTGTATCGTTAGCGAGCTGCATACACAAATATATTGTGCTGATTTAATAGCAGTTTTGTCAACCCATAATGGCTGAAGGAGGAGAACAAATGGATTTGGTTGGAGATTTACTGTTAAAGCCATTTTCAAAATGGACTTTTCAAGAAAAAATGTACATCATGAAGAAAGGTCGGTCAGTCTGGATTGATTCAGACGTAGCACTATGAAGTCCGATCAATTAAATCCACGGCCCGCCAATGGTTTCTATAACACATTTCAAAAACACGAGGCAGCCCAACATTTGCCGGTAGCATTTTATGTTGACATATTGAGTACTTGATGCTCGCTAATGTCAGCGTCGCTGCCTTTCAAATGGTATTGGCCCAATTCCAACTCAATGGCCCATTCACAGTTGCCCGGCGATAAACACGTTGTAAATTCAAGAATCTTGGGAAGCAAGTAATCTTCCCAGTGAGCAGAGTAAGAGTTATGGCCGCCTTCAAAGTTCCCTGTAAAGTGAAAATAAGTGTCTCGACATAGCTAGCTCGCAAAATGCACACTATATTGGAAGAAATGTGCCACATAATTACGACTCCCAATTGCACTGGAGATGCGAGCAAAGGTGCTCAGTCCTTATTTAATGGGCTCATTTTAGCCACACCCAAAAGAATAAAAAGTAAAGGTGAAACTGTGGGGAAAAAAACTACACTGAACTAAACAGTTCAACACCGTATCCCCACAAATTAGACATGTTTTCAGTCATTATCTTCAAACCCATGGACAAAAATGTCTAAGTTTGCCACGCAGGAGTCTTTTAAGGTAAAAAAATACAATATATATATATATATACACACATCAATAAAATTATGCATTTTATAAAAAATAGAGATGCAATGGTTTGAGGGCACAAATATAGCATACATTTGGCGCTGTGTCTTGGTAGAGCGGTATAAAAACAAACAACCAAACAAACAACCAGTGACGCGCCGTCAGGGGAGGCAGGTGAGCCTGTGCCTCACCCGTCATCATGGAAATATCAAATGAAAATATAAATTAAACAGTTATATTATTTAGTAATTGTACTTTAAAGTTCTTTTCCATTTAACTTCACCATTTTTGGATTTTTTTTCAAAGTCGCAGAATTTTCACATTTACCGTTCAAATACTAAGTAGAGATGAGCGGTGAGGCAGCAGCTGGCTGAGCCTCCCCATGGATTGCTCAATGACTATGCTAAGTGTGCTGGCTTGCTCTGCAGTGAGACCGCATTGCTGTCCCTTTGCATATCGCTATTAAAGCGTTCACAACACTTTTCGTACATGAACCAAATTTCTACAGTTTAGCTGGTGTATATAATGTAGAGTCACTTTACATTATAAACACTATACTACAGTGTTTAATTTATTTTATTTTTTATCAAAACAGTGTGCATAGGTGAGGCACACAGTTCTCCTGCCTCATGACAGGGGGCGCTGGTGATTACAGAGATTCTTCTTGCGCCTCCTCAGGCTGCAGAATAATAGAATTAGTGAGAGCAAGCTACAGTAAACATTTCGCAAATTAAGTGCAACCATCCAGTCATTTTTTCGTGTTGCTTGGCCTTATCAGAATCAGAATCATCTTTATTGCCAAGTATGTAGGACACACAAGGAATTTGTTTCCGGTAGAACACGCTGCACTAGTATCGTTGTCAAAAAAACTGCTAAGTGGCACTATACAGTTCCATTTTGGCTACTGTTGAAAGAGTTCATTATTTTCAGAATGGGGGATTACATATCTAAATTGAAAGAAATAGAGAGACTTTTAAAACTGAAGAAAGATAAGGAAGGCTTCTACAAAGAAGGTATAGATGCCTTTCTTCAGACGGAGCGGCGCATGGACTTCATTTATAGGTAAAGGTAACACGATAATAAAGTTTTTTTTCATTCTTTTTTCTATGCTACAGTTTATATAAAGAATGCGGACGAAAACACGTTAACTGTCGTTAACTGTCGCCAATCAAATAGTGAATAAGCTACTCTGTAGAGTTCATATGTTTGTAAATCTGACTGTGATGACGTCAGTGCCTCACAATCCATGAACCTTACCGCACGTCACTGCAAACAAACATATAATCAATCAAACAAACAAATTGTCGAACAATGACAATAATTCTATGTGTGTTATTTATATCCAATATTCTTTCAAGTAAAGTAATCATCAGTTTAGACAGTGGACGTGGTACTCGACTTTACGAGTGGACCACTCAAAGGTGACGCTCCGCCATCCCTTCTCACAACAAACCGAGATTACATCCATGTTAGCGCCAAAAACTCATGACCCAATTAGCAGAGCGTTCATCACAACCACGCGAAAAAGGAAGCCGAGCGGGGCGCCGCTCGCCGCTAAGAGGAAAGCTGCCTGTCACAAGTCATCCTGTCAGCCAAATCTACGCAGAACATCTGCAGCGCGTCAGAGTCTTTCTGTGAATTACCAGCAAAGAAAAAAAAGACATGCTCCAAATCAGATCAGATAAGCAGGTAAACTGATCTTCTCAGTGAAAGCGATAGTCATGACCAACCCGGTGTTAACATCTCGCAAGGTGTAATTGCACACGCTACTTTAGTGCAAATCGACACTGTTAGGATCATTCGTCACGGTCTCTTTACTTCCGTGTATCTTGACACAAATGCTGGTTACACTTGGACGCCTTTTGAGGATTGAAAAAGATTTCATGTTGATCATCCATTCATTATTTTTCACTATCCGCGATACCCTAGCGCTCCCCAAACCTGTTTAACTCATTCACTGCTATTCCTAAATGTATCCAGGAATTGAAAATATGACGTAGCGTGCCATTGATGAATTTGTTCGTGTTTTTTTTTCTTGCTTGGGTGCCGATAAAGCGCTGGCCAGACCTCTGGCAATGTTTCCCTTCCACAATGGGGCAGCATTTCCCTTTTTTCTGTTATCTTTGCTCCATCTTCAGCTGTTGTCAAAGCGCTATATGAACCAATGTGTATGTATTGCACTGTACTTTGGACGGCCGCCCTCATTTCATGCTCATATAACTATAACTATAGACCCATATTCATTTAGGAATTAACTCTTTTTTCTGATGAAAGAAGATAGTCTAATATTTCATAGGCTGCATTAAATATTTGTGAAAATAAAGAGTTAATTCCTAAATTATATGGGTCTGGAGTTATATGAGCTTGAAATGAGGGCAGCTGTCCAAAATATAATGATTGGATTGGATTAGCCTTTGTTAGTCTCGCATTAGAGAAATTTACATTTCACAGCAGCAAGTTGATGGAAGAGGAAAGGAAAGGAAGAAGTAGAAAAACAAAATTCAGGAGCAATACATAGATATTGATTTATATAGCACTTTAGAAACAGGTGAAGCTGTACCATGGGAAAAAAGGAAATGCTGCCTCCTTGTGGAAATTGTCATATGTCTTACCAGCGCTTTATCGACACTCCCGCAAGAAAAACCAAAACCCGAACAAATTCGGGAATGGTACTCCACGTCGTATTTTCAATTCCCGAATAAATTTGGGGATGGCAGTAAATGAGTGAAGAATTTAGTGCACATGTGTCAAAGTCAAGGCCCGGGGGCCAAATCCGGCCCGCCACATCTTTTTTTTTCGGCCCACGAAAGCAAATCAAACTTGTGAAATTCCAGGATGCTTGCTAAAATCCCAACACAAATGTCATATTTTTGGATGTCAGCCACAATAACAGTCATTATTCTTGACTTCAGATTTGAAAAGTAGTTCTTCATTCATTTGTTGTGCACTCTATATGTCACAGGTGTCAAAGTCAAGGCCCGCGGGCCAAATCCGGCCCACCACATCATTTTTTTCGGCCCGCGAAAGCAAATTAAACTTGTTAAATTCCATGATGATTGCTAAAATCTGAGCCAAAATTTCATATTTTTGGATGTCAACCACAATAAAAGTCATTATTCTTGACTTCAGATTTGAAAACGAGTTATTCATTAATTTGCTGTGTGCTCTATATGTAATATTTGAAGGGATTCAAACATTCTAATGGGTTCCCCAAATTCATAACGGCCCTCGAGAGGAAACCATAATTACAATTGTGGCCCGCGGCAAAAAATGACTTTGACACCCCTGATTTAGTGCCTTTGGCAGACAGAGAAAATCATGGTTGTGCCTCTTTAAAATCAATATTCAATTTCCTCAAAGCGTGTATGTGGCACATACCTGAATAGAAACATCGCTGTAAGATCCCCCGATAACTCCAGAGATGGCCAAGGGGACTTCATCGTGGATGGCGTAGGATCCATCGGGGCACGTGTACTCACTGTCGTCCACTTTGGTGAGCGAAGCCCTGACGAACTCAAGCGACTGCTCCAAAGCGTACGTGTCCTTGGAGCACGTGTCCAGTATATGAGCTCCTAAACGAATCCCGGGCAAGATGCGCTCATCCCTGTTGATTTCATCCAGAGCGAGCAGCATGGCCTCCAGTCGCTGGATTCCTCGCTGAGCGTTGATCTTCCCGCAATCCTCCGTGGCTTCACCTTTCTGGTGGACGGGGAAGAGACCGCCGATCATCAGATCACCTTCCAGCGTGATCTCCTTTTTGGAATCCGTGTTGTAACCGACCACGGGCAAACCCCGGGGAGCCTGGGCAAACAGAGTCACGCTTATGAGCAGGAGGAGAATGCGGGACAGCCAGAGGGGTCGGGGCACAGGGCGCACCCCCGCCAATGGGGGGGAGTTCCCCAATGACATATCCCTGGGCAGAGAAAGGTCCTCCTAACTGGGCGTTTTTTTTAGGTCAGCGTCTGATCTGTTTGATATGTTGCCGCCTCCGAACAAAAACACGGTGAGGATCAGCAGCACCAGATCTCACAGTACCGGTGTTTTTATTCTCACAGAAGCCATCGCAAGCACCAGCGTGATCCTGTAGCTCTGCCTCTTCTTTTGTGCTTTTTGGGAGATTACAGCCTGCAGATCAAACAGAGAGAAAGTTACTCCTACTCTTAGATGCCACACAACAATTCTTTTGTCTGATGGCGGCTGCAGGGACCCAGTGCTCTGTTGCGTGAGCGCTCAGCACATTGGAGGCGAACGAACACCGTCCAAAGAATTCCATTGGATAGGATTGGAATCGCCTTTATTCGTCTCGCAGTGGAGAAATTTACATTTCACAGCAGCAAAGTTATGAAAGGAAGGAAAGTAGAAAAACAAAATACAGGAGCTGCTGGAAAGGCAGCCACTCTCGCGGCGCCGTCTTGAAGTCAAAAAAACAAAAACACGAAATAACAAATAACATGACAACACAATGACAAAGAGAGTCATTCATTCTGAAGCACTTTCTGTACCCTCTTTTTTACACGAAGCAGTCCCAGATGAAAGAGGAGAGGATCAAAGCGTCTCTTCACCAGTGGATCTGGGACATCATGGTGGAACGTGCACGTCGACTCCAAGTTAAATGTTGAAAGCAAACACGCAGCTGTAGCATCCATTGATGAAAAGATTGTCTCACATCTCCTGTCCCTCGTGAATCCGCTTCAATTCCAAGCTGCGATAGTTCCACATTCGCATCGGCGCTCTCCGCTGATTTCTTATCGCGGGCTCCTCAAGCCATGCATCCATCCAGCCGCAGACTGTCCAACAGCACCGACCTCTCCGCTGAACAAAACGGGGCTGTGAAGATGCTGCCCATTACAGTTCTAGCAAAAAAGCACAATGGCCCCAGAGCTGTCCACAAAATATAATACATTCATATTGATTTATTTAGCGCATTAACAACAGCTGAAGCTGTAACAAAGCGCTAACATGGACAAAAGGCAAATACTGCCCCCTCGTGGAAGGGAAAAACATTGCCTGAGGTCTGACCAGTGCTTTATCAACACCCTCCGCAAGAAGATTTAGGACGACAAACATTCAATGCAGCGTTAGAAAGTCTTCTGTCATCAGAAAAAAAATGGGTCTGGAGTTATCTGAGCTTGAAATGGGGGTGGCTGTACAAAAGGCAAAATGCTGCTCCCTCGTCGGAGGGAAAAAAACGTTGCCAGAGGTCCGACCAGCGCTTTATTGGCATCCCCTCATGACAAAACAACCCAAACAAATTCCGGAATGGTGCTTCATGTCATGCTTTTCAATTCCCGAATAAATTTGGGAATGGACGTGAATGAGTTCAACAATATTGGATTTATTAATTTGCAGATGTGTTGGAATGATCTCAATTTTTAATAAAAAACATTGTTGAGGATAAAAAAAGTTTAATGGTAAACATATTTTACCTTAAATGTTTCAAATCTTGGTTTGATAATGACATACAGAGTATATGGGATATATGGGTATGGAGTTATCTGAGCCTGAAACGGGGGGCAGCTGTACAAAATATAATTCCCCCTCTTGGAATGGAAAATAAAACAATGCCAGCGGTCTGACCAGCGCTTTATCAGCACCCAGCAAGTAAAATCTAAACCCGATAGAAATTCGGGAATGGCGCTCCACGTCATATTTTCAATTCTGGAATACATTCGGGAAAGGCAGTTAATGAGTTAATTAGCATTTAACAAGCCACAAAACTGTCCCTGTGGTGCTCTAAGGACTGCTTGATAACCGACACACTAAGTGCAGTATTTATTTCCCCTGCAATCCAAAAAAAAAGTATCTGCGCAACAAGTTTAAAGCGCCTACAGCTCAGTAAAATGCACCAAGACATCTGCCCGGATTTAACATGGATGGATGTACTATTTCGAGGTTTAATGCGTCAGCGTTCTGTGTGGAGCTAAAACAGATCTTGTTAATACACTGCAGAGGCGAAGGGTTATTTGTTCTTTGTCTTCTTTTCCCAGCGGCTTAATTAAGCAGCAGGTTGACGCTGGGTAAAGTTTCTCGCCGAGTAAATCAAGCTGCCAAAAAAGGATTTGCGCCATATCCAGCGTGTCGGCACATCAACTTGACGGACATGCAAATAATTCCTTCACTCAAGTCACATCAAGAGGGGTGTGAAGGAATTGCAAAAAAAAGGCTGGATGCCCATTAAAGGACAACCGACGTCTCCGGACAAGTTGTGTCCATAATTTATAAAATGGCTTCAAATGACTTCTACTGGGCGTATTTTAATAAGATTCCACCGCATATAGCTATATTTTACATTTTAAGACTCGCCCTGAACATTCAGGAAGTCTTGTTTTTGAGTTGGTGACGAGTCCTCACGTGACGTCAGAAAAGGACCGCCTCCTGACCGTAAAAAAGACGCATTGTAGCGTCTTTCCATCACGTCAATGTATTTTGCGGTACTGTTTTTTTTTTAACCCTTGTGTTACATCCAAAAGCCGCCAGAAGAGGGTGTCAAGCTCCATGGAAGGAATGTATCAGCCTGTGGAAACGGGCTGATTCATTCCTCACAGCTCGGTGGCCATTTTGTTGCCTCTTTTTGGGTGAGACATCCCCCCCCCCCCGCCCGTTTGCCTCAAAATGGCACAAATAAATTATTTAATCGATTGCAAACATGTATGCTTTCCTCTTCAGAACTATTTGAATCATATTCATAACTGGATGTGTAACAAGAAAGCATATTCTCCGAATCTGAAGCCATTGTTTTGATTCTTCAGCAATGCAAGACGTCTTGGCGTGACGTCACGAACTGGGGGCGGGACTTTCTGAAAATGCCCAATTCGCAGCTCAATTTTTTGCAGATTTTGGACACTTTAAGTCATTTTTATTGGTGTTTTGCATTTGAATAAAAATATCATACTGCGTGTTTTGGGTATTTTAGATGCTATAAAACGTTTTTCTGCTGTCAGTTAAAAAACAAAAAAGTGACGTCGGTTGCCCTTTAAAACAGAATAAAAACTCTCAACAGGAGTCAAGACTGCAGACAAGATTCTTTTGGGGTTTCCTCTGCCTTTTTCCTCCATCCCTTTCTTTCCCTTGCTCGTTGTTTCCATGGAAACGTGCCGGTAGACGGAAAAGGGGGAAGCGGCGAAGTGGAATGCAGACCAAGAGAAGTTGGTGTGTCTGGCCATGCATGGCGCTTGGTCATCTGGGGGGGGGGGGGGGGGGGGGGGCGGCAGTAAGCACGTGTTGAGTCAACTGGCCCGACCCCGCTCACGACTTCTCGTCATTAACAAAATGGTTGAAACCATTTTATTTTTCATCTTTTGGAAAACGCTAGTGGATCATATTCCTCCTTGTCACCTGCTCCGCTTTCCAAGTCCATTAGGCATGGTTGCTTGGTTACGATATCATAAAAAAAATAAAAATAAATAAAGCGATGCAAGGCAACAGCATGTCAATGACATTCTCCCTATGCTGGGCTAAGAATTGGATTGGATTGGATAAGCCTTTATTAGTCTTGCAGTGGAGAAATTTACATTTTACAGCAGCAAAGTGATGAGAGTAAGAGGAAAGGTAAGGAAGAGGTAAAAAAAACACAAAAAAACTGGAGCTGCTGTAGAGGCAGCCACTCTCACGCCGCCATCTTGACGTAAAAGCTGTTAAGGCAATTCGCTATAGGAAGACATTGTAAACATCGTTTTACTTTGTTACACATTGTTTTATTTTCTCTGGCTTCTGTTTTATTCTACATCCAGTCAATGATGTCACATCCTGCTGCTCTCCACAAAAGCTCTCCCGAAACAGCTAGGCCACTTTCTTCTACTTTCAGACAGCTCCACTAGGTGCCGTTCCACAGATTAAAGAATCTTTTTGTTCTTACTTTTGATTCCTGCGTCATTAATAAATGACTCTATCAAAAACAACAACAACAACAAAATAATAAATACAGTGACAACACAAAGACACAGAGAGACATTCATTCTTAAGCACTTTCTGCTCCCTCTTTGTTGTATGAAGCAGTTCTAGATGAAAGAGTTGAGGATCAAACCATCCTTTTCACCAGTGGATTAGAGACGTCATGGTCGAATGCGCATGTTTACTACAAGCTAAATTTTGAAAGCAAACACGAAGCTGTAGCATCCATTGCCGAAAAGAGATTGTCTCACATCTCCTGTCCCACGTAAATCCGCTTCAATTCCAAGCCGCGGCAGTTCCACATACGTATCGGCGCTCTTTCTTTTTTAACCCTATCAGGGACAGCAGTTACGATAGTGGACGGCTTATCGTGTTTATCAGGTTACAAAGTGCTTGAAATGGTTAAACGAACATTCTTCCCTAAATGTATTTCAGGAAGAAACTATTCCTTGAAAGAACATAAAAAAACAGAGGAGTGCAGAAGTAAGAGGGAACAAAGACAGCAAAGAGAAAGAGAATCCATTGCTGAATTTGAAGGCCTCCTGGGGTGTGGACATTTGGGGAAAATCCTTTTTGTCACTATTGTTGACTTAAAACATCCCCTTTAGTATATTAAATTTAAAAAAAATGAATAGTTTTGTCTACATCTTCCCAATAATTTAGTTTGAGTTCCTGTGTGTGTGTGTGTGTGTGTGTGTGTGTGTGTGTGTGTTTGTATGTCTAGTCTTGTGAGGACCACTAACGTTTTATACCATGCGTAGTGAGGACATTTTTGGCAACTGAGGACCTGTTGGCCGGTCCACACAAGTTTTTCATTCTAAAGGCTTCTTATGCATCTGTTAAAGTTTCAGAAAGGTCCTCACAAATTCACCCAAAAAGATTTTTTTGGTGTGTATTTTCATTTCACTTAGATACACACACTTTTTACTCACTGTGTGCGTTTATGTTTGTGTGCGCGTGGTTAATAAGAGGACAAAGTTCAGACCACAAAAAGTAAAACGATATTTTAACCAAATTCACAACAGGGGTGAGGACTTTGAATGTACCCATTAAGAAACCTCACTCCTGCTGTTATTTCATTTTCAAGTCCACTTTTTATTTCTTTGTTTTTAAAGAAGTTGAAGTGGGAAATGGGGTGACATTTAGTCTTCAAATGTAACACTAGTTCTTCTCTAAACTTATCAGCAACGGTGGTCCTCACTCCTTTTCAGGATTTATCCGGTCCTCACAAAATCATTGAAACAGGAATGTGTGTGTGTGTGTGTGTGTGTGTGTGTGTGTGTGTGTGTGTGTGTGTGTGTGTGTGTGTGTGTGTGTGTGTGTGTGTGTGTGTGTGTGTGTGTGTGTGTGTGTGTGTGTGTGTGTGTGTGTGTGTGTGTGTGTGTATGTGTGTGTGTATAACGAGGCAAAGTGTCAGACTTTGTCCATCTGCACTGCGCATTCTGCACTCCAAACATGAAAGAACGTTGTCGTCTAACAACGCTGGCACTTCCGGCCGGCCGCCGGTGCTTTTGTATTCGAGGGAAGAAGAAGTGACTTGACCTATTTACACCGTGAACTTCCACTTGTTGACAAACTGCTGAGGGAGCAAATGAAAAGTCTTGACGTTCAGGCACGCTGTGTCTAATGCAACATGCCACCTCTCATTTCTCATTAAAAGTAGCGCGTGAGCCGCTAGGCAAGAAGCACGGCGCTCGTCTTTGCTGTCAGTTGGCTTTTTTTTCATTTGAGTAGAGAGGATGGTGAAGTTTGCTTACTGAAGTTTGCAACCTGTCATTTTTGTGACTTTTTTGCATGTAACTCATGAATAGTTGCCCTTTGACTGTTATCGCTGGACAGCTCTTGGGTGATTGTGCATTTTTTGCGCCTGTAATAGACAGCATTTTCCCAGCCCACTTTGTTCAGCGGAAAAATCGGTGCTGTTGGAAAAGTCTGCGTGTAAATGCTGTTGATACATTTGTCTATAACTGCTATCCCATAGTTGACCAGCAGATGGCTGTGCTTTATTTTCTTGACATTCATTATGTTGCTTTGTTGTCACTTCCGGTACAGGTTTTACTTTTCGCGACAAAGATCAAATCTTCCATTTCGGAGAGGAAAGCGGGCAATGTGGTTTGTACGATTTTATTGCATATGTTTTATTTATATGTTTTATTTCATTGATATAAAGTCCAAGTGTTTATGTGTAAATAATATCTGTATTTTTATACTTGTTTGTAGTTCTACGGTGGTGTTGTTGGTGATTCATGATGCAATTGAAATCACATTAAAGAATTAACCATCTGGACAAAGAACCGGAGTCCTTGCATGTTTTGTTTTGACACACTGCGGATGAATGGATTCATGGCTTTAGGAGCCCGCGATAACAAGAAAAGAGCGTCAGCGCAGAGCGCCGACGCGTATGTGGAACTGTCGCGGCTTGGAATTGAAGCGGATTTACGTGGGACAGGAGATGTGTCTTTTCGTGAATGGATCCTACAGCTTCCTGTTTGCGTTCAACATTTAGCTTGTTGCAGACGTGCACGTCATGTGTTTTTTTTTTTTTTTGGTTTGGTCACAAACTGACTATATATTGCATTTGCATGATATACGTAAAAATGTTTTTTTTTTTGGAAACTCAATTTCTACTAAGCCCTACTCAGTTACCGACACCAAGCCAGCGGTTCATTGTTACTTTTACAAGGTTATGAGTCCAATAAAATACAAGACGCTGGTGCCCATATACATTTAAGATGCAATATCCTACCAAGGATTATTGCCTGCCCCTTTTCTGCTCCTGTGTGACCATCTCTACTTTCTTCAGCAGATGGCCTTTTTTTTAATTCAGAAGCATAAATCCCAGCAGCCAATTCCACACTTCAAGCCAGAATGTGTGAAGGAATGGCAAAAAAAAAAAAGGTTGAGGGGGGGCATGAGAAAAGGAGTACAGAAACAAAGAAGCAGAAAGAAGCGAGCTGAAAAACAAGAGAAAGAAAATGACGATAAGGGTTGGAGAAATATGTTAAAAAAGTTACAAGAAAATTAAAAGTGTAAAACCTCCATAAAAATGGCATTGTGTGCATAAAGACAAGAAGACTTAAAGGTCTCGAGTGAGAACTTCACACAATTAGTGGGCCTCGAAGTAAACTGTGTCATCATCCGTCTCCACCTGGTCACGATGGTAGTCACACAAGTCAATAGAAGCCATCCCTCACACACACTCCACCTGGAGAAAGTTGGGTGTCCCCCCCCGCCCCCCCGACCCTCCACTCACAGACACACTCACAGTCCTTTGCAAACTTCCTTGTCCTCCTTCTCCTCCCAGGAGTCCCATTCCACCTTCCTCATCAAACATTCATCCTCTGGCTGTCTCTCACACAGATCGTAGCTGCAGCAGCAGCAGTACAGGTCTCAACTGTGTGATGGGTGGACAGATGGCACTTTTGTTACTTTTTATTGACTTTTGGGGCTTGAGTCACAATTAAAAAGATGTTAAGAGAAAATCGGGTTCTTTAAATAACTTTTTTTTGAGGGGCGGGGCTGGCCTTGTTGACCTAAACCAATCATTTCGGAGTGGGTTTACTTATTCATTTATACAAAGTCATGTGTATATGTTTTGCATCCTGTGATTTACTAAACTTAGAGGACAACCGACACCATTTTTTGTTTCCTAACTGACATCAGAAAAACATTTTAGAGCGTCTAAAATACCCAAAACACGCAGGCTGATATTTTTAGACAAATGCAAAACTCCAATATAAATGACTTAAAGTGTCCTAAAACTACTTCAAAATGACACCGGAAATGGCAAGTTTCAGAAGGTCCCGCCCCCTTGTTCGTGATGTCACGCCAGTATGTCTTGCCTTGCTCTAAAATCAAAACAATGGCTTCAGATTCGGAGAAGATGCTTTCTTGTTACTCATCCAGTTAGGAATATGATTCAAATAGTTCTGAAGAGGAAAGCATACATGTTTGCAATCGATTAAAGAAGTCCTTCCGTGTCAATTTGAGGCGTCAGGACTCCAATGTAGCGTCCCAGAAAATGCACAAGATGGCGCCCAAGCTCCGTTGGAAATGGGCTGATTTGTCTGTTGGAAATTCGCATCAACTAGTATCAAATAGAAGTCTTGGTGCAACACACAACGATTCACCATCGCGTTATGTGTTTTCCTTCTAATTTCGCCATCAACACGAAGTTTTCAGACCAAACAAAGTACCCACAATGCATTGTGTGTCGCTTTCTCGGTCAGGGGCGTTCCTGACGTGACGTCAGGAATCGTCACCAACTCGAAAACAAGACTTCCTGAATATTCAGCGCGAGTCTTAAAATGTAAAATATAGCTATATGCGGTGGAATCTTTGTAAAATACGCACAGTAGAAGTCATTTTAAGTGATTTTACAAATTATGGACTTGTCCGGAGGCGTCGGTTGTCCTTTAAAACATGATTCACTTATCGAATTGACTTGAAAACGTCGTCCTCTTTTTTCATGACAAATTCCTGACAATGATCCTCAAAAATGTGGTCCAGATAACACAAGTAGTGTATGGGCTCTCCCTATTGGTATTGGAAAAAAAAAATAATGGTATTTACTATTCATTCCTTCATCCATTTTCTAAACAGTTTATCCTCACAAGGGTGACTAGACATGGTGAAGCTTAACTTAGCTGTCTTCAGGCAGTAGCCAGGGGACACCCTGAACCAGTTACCAGCCAATCGCAGGGCACAAAGAGAGAAACAATTATTCACGCTCACAGCCACGGACAATTTGGAGTTTTCAATCAACCTGCCATGCATGTTTTTGGTATGTGGGAGGAAACCGGACGGCTCGGAGAAAACCCACGCGGGCCCGGGGAGAACATGCAAACTCCACACAGGGAGGCCGGACCGAGTCTTGAACTCATGACCTCTGCCAAACTGATCAGAAGCTGGTAAAAAAAGGAAAAATCCACGACCACGCTCATAAATCCAAAAACTTGCATTGCAAATCGCCTCTCTCAATTGAAATGAATGGAAATGCCATTAATCCGTTCTTATCTCCCTCCGCTGACATGTAATGCTCCACCATTTACCATTCAAATGTTGATTCCATCAAGGGGTTTTATACCTAAAATATTAATGCTAGTGTTGGCATGTCAACGGCCATGGTAATGTAATTTATATTTGTGATAAAGTAGCAGGAAAGGGGACAATGCATACGTTGCTTGTTGAAAACTCATGTCATTTCTCTTTGTTTTACATTTCAACTTCTAGTGATTTTTTTGGGGGGTGGGTTACATATTCACTGTTTATGAATCAGTTGCAGGCCAATCGCAGCGCAGAAAGAGAGAAACAACCATTCGCGCTCACACTCACACAAAGGGAAAATGTGTTCAATCAATCTGCCATGTATATTTTTGGAATGTGGGAGGAAACCGGAGTACCCGGAGAAAACCCACACAAGCACAGGAACAACATACAAACTTCACACAAGAAGACTGGAACTGGAATTGAACCCCGCACCCCTGTACTGTGAGGCGGACATTGTTACCAGTAGTCCATTGTGCCGCCTGCATTCAATATTCATTTATTCAAAATATGCATAATTTAGATGTATATAGCTTCAAACATTTTTCGCAACAATCTATATTTAATTGCGCCACACATTTTGAATCATAACTTTATTTAAGCATTAACACATGCTATATTAACTCATTCACTGCCAGACTTGCAAAAATGAGTCCACTCCAGTGCCAGGGTTTTTGGCATTTTCACTGAAATTCCAGGACCCACAGAATATTGAGTTTTAGGACTACATAAACAATGAATGCAGCGTAAGAAATGTTAGACTTTCTTCTTTCATCCAAAAAAAAATAGTTAATCCCTAAATTATATGGGTCTGGAGTTATATGAGCTTGAAATGAGGGCGGCTGTACAAAATACAATACAATACATATTGATCTATATATATATATATATATATATATATATATATATATAGCACTTTAACAACAGCTGAAACTGTAACAAAGCGCTAACATGGAAAAAAAGGAAATGCCACCCCCTTGTGGAAGGAAAAA
The DNA here is from genome assembly GCF_051943395.1 of Hippocampus bargibanti. Classification (NCBI taxonomy): domain Eukaryota; kingdom Metazoa; phylum Chordata; class Actinopteri; order Syngnathiformes; family Syngnathidae; genus Hippocampus; species Hippocampus bargibanti. The sequence continues at coordinate 6,178,157 of NC_142745.1, forward strand.
AAAAACATTACCAGAGGTCTGGCCAACGCTTTATCGGCACACAAACAAGAAAAAACAAAACTAATTAGGCAATTGCGTTCTACGTCACAATTTCAATTCCCGAATAAATTATGAATTAAAGGGTTGTTCATTTTCCAGCAGATGGACAAAAAAAATGCACATCTGAAACTTTTTATCTCACTGGAAATATGGACCCCCTGATTATGACTTATAAAATGTTTCCCCCCGTTCTTTTTTTTTCTTAAAGAATGCACAGAGTGTGAACAATCCTGGACAGCGACGTGACGATGTGTCATTGACAACATAGCAGATGTTGCGTGGGCATCAGGTGCACAACAGAGCAATAAACACACACGTGCAGATCGAGTGGAGCTCCTTGACTACTATTGCATATCGTCAAAAAAAAAAAAACAGAATAAATACATACAGGGTCAAAAACAACAACTATAGAGTACATTAAAGTAAATCAAAATATACAGTCCAGGAGGTTTTTTTTTTAATATGCGAGTGAGGCTTCAAGATGCTCTGGCTCATCATTTCAAATGTAACAGGTGACAACAGGATAGGGGTGGAAGTGAGGGGGGGGGGGGTTCAGATGATGCCAGTGGAACGCACATCCTTCGTCACAGTTTTAAATAATTCATTTCCCCATAAGCAACATTTTCTCCATGCAAGTTGTCATCATCCCACAGATTTCATTCCCTTATGCATTTGTCGAATCCCTTAAGCGATTCAATTCGTTGCTTGCAGGCATTTTCAGGCTCGTCTCTATATGCTCACCTTAAATCTGATCAACCATTTTGCTATGCTAGTGTTGCATTTTATTAGGTCGGGGGTGGGGGGTTTGGAGGATAATGATTTTTATGACTACTTTTACTATTCAGCTATGATCAGCAACACATGTGATTTATTTTTTGATCTTTTCCTTCCGTAACGTGCAGACTGCTATTAAAAAATGTGCTTTTAAAATCAAAGCAAATAATAAATAAATACAATTAAAATGTCTAATTTAAAATAATTTGATATTTTTAGATACTTTTATGAATCTGGTTGAACCCACCCGCAAATAAATCAAAAATATCTTCACAAACAAACATTAAGAGTGTAGTTTAGCGTCTAGTAGAACTTACAAAAAAACAACAACAACACAACAAGGTAGACGGAGGGAGAGAAAAAACGGGAAAGGGAACCACACATTTGGTATGCATTCATAGACTTTTTCTTACCTGTGCGGCTTTCTTCAGCTTCTGGCGGACAGGACGAGCAACACCGAGGCGGTGGACATCCTCCAAAGTGCTTTCGGACGTGGTGGGGCGAACGAAAAAAGGTGGAAAGAAGGAAGGCGGGCAAAGTTGAGAGCAAAAGAGAGAGGAAAAAAAGGCGCGCCTGGTTGTGCCACTGTCCGTGGTGCTGCAAACGAGAGCCGCCCAAGCTCCTGCAAAGCCTCCCAAGTCACATTTCACCCTCGATTCGTAGCGCAACCGACGCCCACTTAATGATCCGACGAAAAGGGGGAGGGAAGGGAAGAGGCTTTCAAAAAAAAAAATAACACGCGAGTTGGGAATTGACCTGTTTTATGGCGTAAACTGGGAAATTGCACCTGTTACTTTGCAAGCTGCTCAATTGATCTTTTCGACAAACATCAGCCAGACTGCAGATGAGCGCAATGAGCAGCAAGGTTGATGCAGCGGGGAGATCGTCATTCTAAGTGCGAACTAGGTTGTGGTGGGACATTTTTAAAGCTCTGAACACATCAAAATGCAAGCGGAGAAGCCCTGTGACTTGGGAGTCGATTTCCACACACACCCCCGTGTCCTATTTGTGTAAAAAAAATGGCTCTTTAGAGAATACTTTTTTTTTTTTTGCTCATTCACCTCCATTCACAAATGTATTATAACTAAATAAAATGTATTATTATTATAAATTGAAAATATGTTTTCTATCCTTTCACCCCCCACCCCATCCCCCGTTCAAATTGCTGCTGTGGACTGCAAATTTCCCCATTTTGGGACGAATAAAAGTTTTCTGATCCTGTAGAGTACGGGTATTGTTTTATCTTGCTTGGTTGCAGATAAAGCGCTGGCCAGACCTCTGGGGGGTGTTTTTTTTTTCGCTTCCACAAGGGGGCATCATTTTTCTCTTTTTTCCATGTTAGCGCTTTGTTCCAGCTTCAGCTGTTGTGAAAGCGCTATATAAACCACTATGTGTGTATTGCATTGTATTTTGGACAGCTGCCCTCATTTCAAGCTCATATAACTCCAGATCCATATTATTTAAGAATTAATTCGGCATTAAGTCTATTTTTCTGATGAAAGAAGAGAGTAAGATTTCTAACACTGTATCGAAGGTTTATTTAGTGATAAAACTCAACTTTCTGTGGGTCCTGCTATTTGAGTGACGATGACAAAAACCCTGGCACTGGAGTGGACACATTTTTGCACATCCGGCAGTGAAGGAGTTAATATTTAACATAGCAGGGAAGAAATCATCTCCATGCACTGGAAGCTCGAAGACGGCCCAGTGGGTTTCACGATTAATTAAATCACTTGTTGGCCCACTATGTCATCAGCGCCTTTCCCAGACTGACTTTCATGTTTAGCCTCAGGCTGGACAGCACGGACGCAAGTGTGGAGGACATGTTGTCAGGAGGACACGCCGGAGGACGACGGATAGTGAGGACAGGTGTGGAGGATAAGTATGGAAGACATTTATATGGATGACCTGTAGGGGCAAAGCACATGTGGGTTACATAGTAAACACATACAGTGCGAGGGTTCCTTAGGATGCAAGATTTTGGATAATTTTTGTTTGTACAGTGAGACCTCAACTTACAAACACCTTAACTTACAAACCTTTCGTAAAACAGTCCTTATGGAAGGTGACTCTCCTTCCATAAGCCATCAACGACCATCAAAAAGGTAAATAAAACGTTATTTTACAGCAGAGTTTATTTCTTTAATTACATTTGTCATGTAATGCGCCTCTCTTTCCAAACAGCAATTCCCTTTGACCTTCGACCTCCAACGCCATTCCATCAAGCCATCAATGACCATCACAAATGTAAATAAAGTGACTTTGATACAATGCAGTGTATTTCTTTCATTACAATACAATAGCACATTTATTATACGTAGAATAAGGTATGTTGTGTGTAGTTTTAAGGCTTATTTAGTTGAGAAGTATATTCTATGGAAACCCGGGAACGGATTATTCCCATTTTAATGGTTTCCTATGGGAAGATTTTTTTGAGATACACACTTTTCGCCAATTAAGTTCGTAAGTTGAGGTCTCACTGTATTGAATTGAGAGCAAATATTTTGAGTAATGAGTGGTGCATTTTAGATGCCTTTCTCTTGAATAGACTGCACCTGAAAGAAAGATGTCAAAAAATATTCTAGGCTTCTATACAATGTTGATTTCAAAAAGAGAGAGCAAAAAATGTGTGAGAAGTATTTGAAGTGTAGGTCATGCTGCTCATTAAGGAGCACGAGAAGGCAGGTGTCTTGTCAATAAATAAGCGGGTCAGATCACTACACTGTCGACGTGATGTATCCTCACACAAATGTCAACGCCTTCATTCAAATTCTGACCAGGTCAACTGTTGTGGTTGGTGGCTGAATTTCAATAATTTCGCTATTTTTGCTGTTGAAAGCAACATTGAAGAAACAAATCGGCAAATTGACTTGGACCATCTCGCAGTTCTCTTTATGTACTAATCACAATAGAAAACATTGTCACTATTCTAAACTATATATTCTCACGTTTTCAAGGTGTGGAATTGTTGGTCTTACTTTAAAGGACAACCGACGCCATTTTTTTGTTTCCTAACTGACATCAGAAAAACGTTTTATAGCATCTAAAATACCCCAAACACGCAGTATGATATTTTTAGTCAAATGCAAAACACCAATAAAAATGACTTAAAGTGTCGCAAAACTACTTCACAATGACCTCAGAAGGTCCCGCCCCCTTGTTCGTGATGTCACGCCAGGATGTCTTGCCTTGCTCTAGAATCAAAACAATGGCTTCAGATTCGGAGAAGATGCTTTCTTGTTAATAGTTATACTAATAATAGCAAAGAGTTCTGAAGAGGAAAGCATAAATGATTGCAATCGATTAAAGAAGTCCTTCCGTGTCATTTTGAGGCATCTGGACTCCAATGTAGCGTCCCAGAAAATGCACAAGATGGCGCCCAAGCTCCGTTGGAAATGGGCTGATTTGTCTGCTGGGAATTTGTGTCAACTAGTATCAAGTAGTAGTCTTGGTGCAACAAACAACTATTCACCATCGCGTTATGTTTTTTCCTTCTAATTTCACGATCAACACGATGTTTTCAGACCAAACAAAGTACCCAAAATGCATTGTGTGTCGCTTTCTCGGTCAGGGGCGTTCCTGTAGTGACGTCACGTATGGACTCGTCACCAACTCAAAAACAAGACTTCCTGAATATTCAGCGCGAGTCTTAAAATGTAAAATATAGCAATATGCGGTGGAATCTTTGCAAAATACGCTCAGTAGAAGAAGAATTGAAGTGATTTTACAACTTATGGAGACAACTTTTCCGCAGGCGTCGGTTGTCCTTTAAAGTGGCCCGAAATGAGTCGACATCAGGAGGCACCGCAGAAACGTGCGCGACCGCCGCACAACTCGAAGACGAAAAAAAAAAGCAAATGTCTTCAGCACATTCTTTTCCAGCCATGACGGACGGACCAGTAATAGACATGACTTCATTTAGGTGAGCGCATTTCAAATGTTTTATTCTTACTTACGCACACACAAGCGCACGCAGACACACATGACCAAAAATAAATAAATAAATTCTGGCCCATGTTGGCGATCAACTGGAATTTGGTAACAATCCTCCAAAATAAAATCATTCAGCAAATGAATACTGATTGTTTGAATGCGCTGTTTGTTACGGCACTCCTCATGAGGGACACCTGCACAATCGAATGCAGTGATTCATATAACACAGGGATCATAATTAACCAAAACGTCTGCTAGTGTGAAGCTTTGAAAAACGGAAGAAAATTTTGAAAAAAAAAACTGGTAGAATTGCACGGAATTTTACCTTGAAACGCGATTAAGCTTCACTGAAATAACCATTGTGGAAAATGAATAATATGAAAATGGTGTCATCGACCATCTGTTCTATTAAAAATGAGGCGATAAATTGGTCATTTATTTCTAAATTGTTCCAAATCATATCCGACAAAGATACATTTCTTCTGGGGCTGAATTCTTTTACAATTCATTATAAACGGGAAAATAAATATTTAATCTAAAAAAAAAATTAGTCAAGGAACTGACGTTTGACCTTATATGCTCAGTTTGTAGCATATTTTAAAACCTTAATGACTTAATGCTTCCTTAACAAAGCCAATCGCCGGCATAAGTGACGACAGGGTTTAGATATAAAATTGTTGCTTTAACTCGAGATTACGAGTGTAATAAAAGTACTCAAAAGTGCTGTGAATGGTTTAGAACAGGGGTGTCAAAGTCATTTTTTGCCGCGGGCCACATTGTAGTTACGGTTTCCTCTCGAGGGCCGTTATGAATTTGGGGAACCCATTAGAATGTTTAAATCCCTTCAAATATTACATATAGAGCACACAGCAAATTAATGAATAACTCGTTTTCAAATCTGAAGTCAAGAAGAATGACTTTTTTTGTGGTTAACATCCAAAAATATGAAATTTTGGCTCAGATTTTAGCAATCATCATGGAATTTAACAAGTTTGATTTGCTTTCGCGAGCCGAAAAAAATGATGTGGCGGGCCGGATTTGGCCCGCGGGCCTTGACTTTGACACCTGTGGTTTAGAATCAGGGGTGTCAAACTCCGGTCCTCTAGGGTTCGTAGTCCTACATGTTTTCTAAGTCTCTCAGGTGTGTTGCAACAGGGAGACTTGGAAAATATGTAGGACCACAGCCCTCGAGGACCGGAGTTTGACACCCCTGGTTTAGATCCACAACAACCGCAGCGCGCCACCATTACATTGCTAACATCCCTTATCTCTCAACATCAGCCTTAAAGGCTGCTTGTTCTGTGCCTCCTCCTGAAAAACTTCAGTTTCCCATCCCCACCCTGAGGCACTTCCTCCTCTTCCACTTTTCCCGCCTGCTCCTCGTGATCCATGTCGAGCTCCTCAAAGGACGAGCTGCTAGCCAGTGAGCCGTCTGAGCCTCGCTCGCTTCTGTCATTGCGCTTGGTATCTCCTTGCGCTTCGACCACGTCCCTCAGAGGGAGGGACGAAGCCAAGGAAGCGGCCGTGGACGCGGCCAGGGACGTCTCTCGGCTGTCCCAGGGAACGCCGGCGCTTCCTGAGCTGGCGTCGCTGTGAGAGTCGGCTCCTGGAGGAGAAATGGAAGGCTGAAGTGATTCATTGAGTAAAAGGAAGCAACATATTTACACACATGTGGTGTGAGGTGGTATCTCTCCCACTATTATTTCTTTCTCATTTGCCATTTCAATATTCACACAAATGATCACCGTGAATGAAATACAGTATTTTCCGCTGTATAATGCACCCCCGAAAGCCTTGATTTTCTTCCAAAGATGACCCTGTGCCTTGTACGCCCATGCACCTTATATGTGAAGTCATATTGAGTCGCAACGGGTCTCGCAACTACTGTCAGCAGCCACTGACTCCATTTTGGAGTAGAGGAAGTATTGCATAACCCCAGGATCTACTATAGCGCCTTATAATACGGTATGCCTTATATTTGGAAAACCTTTATAGACAGGTAACATCCAACTTACGACCGGCTCGACTTACGATCACGACCTCCAGACCCTATTTTCATAAAATTTAATTCTACGGCTGGAACCGCAACGCGCTAGCAGGCCGGCAACGCGTACGACAATTTTGGCCAACCAGCCAGCATCTCACGCTCGCACAGCAATCGACCGTGTGATGGCACCAGAGGCGGGAGTTCGCGAGTTAGCCTTCGAGTTTCTATTCAACATTTTGAATGAATTTCGACTTGCGACCATTTTGACTTACGACCGTTTGGTCGGAACGGAACTCGGTCGTAAGTCAGATGTTACATTGGATTGGACTGGATATGCCTTTACATGTGTTTATATATTATATTTGGAACACTTTTTTCATTCATTGGAGGCGCGCCTTATACTCCGGTGCACCTTATACACCGGATAATATGGTACATCCTTTATTGAATGGATTTCGACTTACGACCGTTTGGTCGGAACGGAACTCGGTCGTAAGTCAGATGTTACACGTGTTTATATATTATATTTGAAACACTTTTTTTCATTCATTGAAGCTGCGCCTTGTATATGGAAAATGTTTGAAAATACACTATTCATTGGGGGTGCGCCTTATACTCCGGTGCACCTTATACACACTTTTTATATAAACTTCTTGTTTCAACTGGAAATGAGGAGGACCTTAGCCTCATACGTAATACTGTATATATGAAAATGGCGGCGGAGGGTAAAAGCAGATAATTTGAAGTTGCAACATCAAACTTGTGGAGGAGATATGCCACCTATTTTTGTTTGGCTGAGCAACAGAAGCGGAACTTCCCTCATTAGTCTCTCACTTAAGTTTCTATGCCACGCAACACTTGACTGCGCTTTTCATCATTTTCCTTCCCGTCACTCAAGCGCCGTCTGCAAGAATCGCTATCAGCCGGAATCACAGATCAGGAGCTGTTGGACTCTGAAAGTATTACAGGGCTGATCATGTGACTGTGGAAATGGCCGTCAGTGATGTGAAGATGTTATTTTGTGCACAAGTGCACGTGGTGTTGTCATAGGGAGGTAAGTGAGGCAGGTCCAACGCTTGAGTGGCAATATATTGCGAAGGATTATGATGACCATTTGACCATGTCGCTACTTCCAGCTGCTCCCTTCTGGGCTCACAGCGACATGCTCCCTTGTGCTCATCTTCTCTCTCATTCTTCATATTGCCTACAGGCTTCTTTAAAATAATAATAATAAATAATAATAATAATAATAATAATAATAATAATAATAATAATAATAATAATAATAAAGTGCCTTTCAAAAGTCTCAAGGACACTTTACAGTCACAGACAAGCATTGGTACTATAATACTATAATAAATAAAATACAATCAATAAAATACAATTATAAATACAAACAAGAAATATAGCTACACAGAAAATGCAATTTTAAATAGGTGGGTTTTGAGATGGAACTTGAAGGTGGGAAGAGAATCGATGTTATGAATGTTGTTCAAATAGTCATCTTATATGTTTATAGAGTACCATTAAAAAATATTGCTTTTTTTTGGTCATAATTTTGCCATTTTGGGAGAATCAAACAAATGTTTGACAAAGCTAGCCCAAGTAAACAAACTGCAATTTTTCAATGGTGATTTGACTGGCTGCATTGCAACTTCAGGACCTGGATGACTTGCTGTGATTGATTAATTCCGACCTCATTTGCATGGAAATGATCAGCTTGATCGTGTCCTGCAGAAATTTGACCTCTTACTCCTCAGTTGCTGTGCCATATTGCTCGTCAATGTCATTATTGAACCAAGATGTAAAACACAGTAAAGTCTCGTTATATCGATATTCAAGGGAGTCCGAAAAAATATCGATATAACCGGGACTATCGATATATCCGACCCTGTTTGCATGTAATTTTCTCTGTGCGTGCATAGAAATAGTATCGATATAACCGGGACTATCGATATATCCGATATCGATATAACGACACTTTACTGTATTTAAGGTTAAATATTTTCACCATTAAAGGTTTTTTTTTTTTGCCTCAACACATTTTTCATTAAAATTTGTGATCAATTCAACACATCTGCAAATTAATAAATCCAATATTGTTTAACTAAATTCAGAGCCATTCCCAAACGCATGATGTGTTTTTGATCTTGCGAGGGTGGGTGGGGGTGCGATTGAAGCTTTGGTCAGACCTCGAGGGATATGTTTTTCCCTCCCACTAGGGGGCAGCATTTTCCTTTTGTACACCCTCATTTCAAGCTCAGATAACTCCAGACCCATATAACTTAGGGATTAACTCTTTTTTTCTAATGAAAGAAGAGACTCTAAAGTTTCTTACACTGCATTGAATGCTGATGTAGTCCTAAAATCAATATTCTGTGGTTCCTGCAATTTAAGTGAAAATGACAAAAACCCTGGCACTGGAGTGGACACTTTTTTGCACATCATCTGGCAGTGAATGAGTTAATCATAATGCTCACACTATGACGAATGTCACAGAGTACAAAAATAACAGCGTCTCATCACAACATAATTATCACATGGGATGTTTTATATGAGAAGTCCATTTCTGTTATTTGTCGAGGGGCTGAGAAATGTTCAGTTGATTAGCTGGCAAGTCCCAACAGGAGGCGACAGAAGCATATGTTCTTCGCTAAGGTGTGAATGGGATTTATGATGAATGCAGCTGATGTTTCCATATGGGAATGTCTCGACAAAACAAAGATATTAATGGGAAATAATGGCTTTGTTGAAGGATAATTGGGTAGACATAATGACTACTGGAAGGAATCCTGTACAAAACACACAAAAGTAAGTGCTTGTCACTTTCTAGTTGGGGCACGTTTAAATTGAGGGATTACTGTATTTTTCGCTCTATATGGCGCACCCAAAAGCCTTAATTTTCCTCAAAAGATGACCCTGCGCTTTATACGCAGGTGCGCCTTATATGTGAAGTCACAACAGGTCTCGCAACTACTGTCAGCCGCCACTGACTCCATGTCCCCCTCTAGAAGTCGTGCGTAATCGCAGCCTGGACTGTAGCGCCTTATAATGTGGTGTGACTTATATTTTGAAGAAGAAATATCGATATTATATTTGGAAAAACATTTTTCGTTCATTGAAAGTGCGCCTTATAGTCCGGTGCGCCTTATATATGGAAAATGTTTGAAAATACACACTTTATTAGGGGTGCGCCTTGTACTCTGGTGCAATTTATACACCAGAAAACACAGTACTTCCTGATTTTACAATCTTGTTTTTACAAACTGACCAGTGGATGGAATTGCTCAACTCTCCCCCAAAAAATACAAATAAAATACAATAAAAAAGTGTCACTGAAATGACCGTTTAGATTGTGTTTTCTGCCGAATATAAAGGCTCACTCACCACTCTCGCATGACCACTAAAAGGTTTCTGGGTCGGAAAATGGTCATAAAAAAACAAACATTTGGAATATTCCTTTAAGAGCCTCTTTTTGTTTTTTTGTTTGCGCAATAAGGAACATAGAAATATAATATACAAACTCGTGACTAAAATGACTCCAGAACAGCATTATTTCAGTATACAGTACAGTGAGACCTCAACTTACAAACTTTTTGTCTTACAAACGTCAAATTTATGAAAATTAAACCTTATAATAAGCACTATTTTCATAATACACACCCACCACGGCTGGCGGAGTGATCTTCGGCGGAAGCACACGACCGAACAGCACCAGAGGTTAAGTTACCAACAGTCCTTATGGAAGGTGACTCTCCTTCCATAAGCCGCCAACGACCATCAAAAAGGTAAGTAAAACTTGATTTTACAGCACAGTTTATTTCTTTAATTACAGTCCTCATGTAATGCGCCTATCATTCCAAACAGCAATTCCCTTTGACCTTCGACCGCCAACGCCATTCCATCAAGCCATAAATGACCATCACAAATGTAAATAAAGTGACTTTATGATACAATGCAGTGTATTTCTTTCATTATAATACAATAGCACATTTGTTATACATAGAATAAGGTATGTTGTGTGTAGTTTTAAGGCTTATTTAGTTGAAAAGTATATTTTATGGAAACCCGGGAACGGATTATTCCCATTTTAATGGTTTCCTATGGGAAAATGTTTTTTGAGATGCACACTTTTCGCCTTACACACTCTGTCTGGGAACCAATTAAGTTCGTAAGTTGAGGTCTCACTGTATATCCATTTTGTGACCTATACGGGAGATTTAATGCACTATATATGCCTTGCTTGGATCAATAAAAGATGAGAAAGACAGATCTCGTGTTTTCACGTTTTCTAATTTGCATAAATGACATAGTCATCAAACATATGTAGAATATGAACCTGTCATGGTCTGTGCGTTCATTCAGAAGTTATTTTGAAAAATGACAAGACCAGCCAGAGAGCTGTTCCGTCCATCAGTCCTTCATTTAGTCATTTGTACTTGTTGACAGTTAATCTAAGCATGGACGCGTAGTGTTGCTAATATCACATTACGCTCCATCACACGTACTTGGCATGTCAGAACAATTACCAACTCTCATTTATCCACATGTCCTCTGTGATTATGGTGTCTAACGTGTTTTGGTTGCAACGTGACTCAAGCTGTCTTCACCGGCGGGGCGCAACCATACCTCCATCACCAGCAATCGGATGTATGACCTCCCAATAAAACAACGCTTCTCTCGACATGCGGAGTGACAAAGACGATACGCTTGACTTGTCTGCTGTGTGTAAAATATTACCCGTGATGTCAGTTCCTCGGTCTTCATCAGAATCTTCCTCTTTCACATCAGTTTTTGCCTCATCTCTCATCTCCGGAACAAAGAAATCAGTCTGATGGGACAGTGGTACCATATAGTTGATGGCAAGCGAGTGACAAATCTCAATGTATGGGAAGGCTGACAGCTTCCTCTCCTGTGAAAATGGAAACACACACAGAGAAAAAGGTATAAAGTTAAAGTTACATAATTCTTAGGAATATTATTTCAACCAGAAGAATATCCGGTAAAGGGCAGTTCACCAAGGCTCAACTATTGGGAAATGAACAAAATACATGGGTCGCACTAAAAAATATAGTGTCAAATTGTGGAGCACACTAACTAGGCTCACTCAATGAAGAGTTCACTGTTTAACGGAATAACTGCCTCACTGACTACAAACTAACTGATTTACCGTAAGAAACAACTAACTGACATATTGACACAGTTGCAAACTATAACAGACTTTCTGAATGGCTTTGATCCCACAATGAAATTGAAAAAACAAATAGGCTGACTGATTGGCTAACTGAAAAAAAAACACATTTAGCTATATAGCTACATATGTGACTAGCAAACCTATCAATAAACCAACTACAGAAATCCATAAACCAACTACAGATTCTGTGAATCACTGTCTTACCAACTGACTAACGAATTGACTAACTAAGCAACTAACTTGGTAACCAAACTAAACACCTGTCTAACAACTAACTACTAGCTAAATGATTAGCTAGCCTACACACTGACTAACTTTTTATCTAACCAGCTCTTTTGCCTCACCAAAATTGATGAATACAAATGTATTTGCATTGTTTGGCGACTGTCGTGAATCCTTTGAGAAGCTATAATAATAATAATAATAATAATAATAATAATAATAATAATAATGACAGTATAGCTCAAGATACCATCAAACATACAGTACGTGTATACATCAGCGCTGTTATGTGCATTATGACGGTTTGATTGTTTTGTGTTGGACTGAGAAAAAATAGATTACCCCTCTAAGCAATAATGAAACAATTGTGAAAAGGACACCACGTGCATCAACATTTATTTTCTTATTTTTTATCTCATAAGGGCAGTTTCCAAAGCTCTCCAACTCATCTCTCTTGTGGGTTGTGTCAGCACTCTGGCCCACACGCATCCCATTGATTGCGCCCTTTCGGATTGTGCAAAATAACACTGTTTATGTTCACGCTGGCCTGCCCCTCGCTGTGTGAATGTTCTGTTTCTAGGCGAAATGTTCTGAGGTTCAGCGTTGCCATGGCTGAGTGGCAGAAAACCAGCGTCTGGTCTATTCAGGGTGGGCAGCGGCGAGAGAGGCTCGCTGGACTCTTAAAAAAAAAAAAAAATAGTCCCACGATGCACTTTCCACTGAGGTCAGTTTGACTTGGACCAGTTGATCGGTTTTTAATCTAATCTCCTATAAACTATGACTGGAGTAGTTGGAATGAATCACCAGGCTTCCCTGACGCTCACACAACAGCACTGTGGCTAACTCTATGCAAATGACATCGCATCTCCTTGAACCTGCCTCTATAATGAGGTGGGGGAAGAACAAAAAAAATCAAGACGGAGACAGTTGAAGATATGATACACGCACACAAACAGGGAAAAAGGGGAAGGCGTGCACCATCGCAACGATGCATCACAGGCGGTAACATGACTCTTATGAAAACAGCATCTTTTTCATTATCGGCATTTCCTCTCATTGTCGGAAGAGTCGATAATGGATCAATAAGGCGCTCCAGGTATTCCTTCTTATTGGCGACAACATAAGATCATCTCAGCCATTAACACAGCAGCAGTCTGTGAGTGCTGTTATTAAAAAAAAAAAACAGCCTTCATTCTGTTTTAGAAATGGAAAAAGGTGGTTGATCAGGTTAATTGTACAATTTGCCAAAGAGTGGAGGAGCATTTAATTGTTTTCCCTCTCATATTACGCCGCGGTAATTGCGGGATGAACAACATGAGATTTTTTTGGTTCGCTTTGTGGTAAATAAACACGTTCAGACCAATTGAGAAAAATTAGATCATTTCCTGCCACTTTGCTTGATGAGCTCTCACGGCACAGTTGTTGGGTGGCACTGAGGCAGCCCAAAACTAGCTATTAAGCTAGCTATCTATATAGCGAGTTAGCTATCTAGCAAGCTAACTACCTGATGAGCTAGTAATCTAGCGAACTTGCTAGCTGGCCAGCTAACTACCTGGCGAGCTAGCTATCTGGCGAGCCAGCTATCTAGCGGGCTATTTATGTAGCGAGCCAGCAATATAGCGAGCTATCTATCTAGCGAGCCAGCTATCTAGCAAGCTATCTATCTAGCGAACCGGCTATCTAGCGAGCTATATATCTAGCGAGCCGGCTATCTAGCGAGCTCTCTATGTATGTGTAGTCTAGACATACATAAGTATGTATTTATTTATGATTCATTTATGTATTTATTAATCTGTTTATTTGTTTGTATTTATTGTATTTTTTTAAGATATTTTGATGAAACCAAACTGAAATATAACTTTGAGCAATACTTTTTGACAATGAATGGTACAAAGGCTTGATACTGAAATGGAGCGGCAACAAGAAAAATCCCACGGAACATAAACAGGATGTAGCCATTAGTAGAATGTTGTATAAGAATTTTTTTTTTTTTAAGTTTAAATAGCAAGAACGCTGTTGGCTTCACAGCATGTGGGATCCTTGCCATGTTATTTGCAAAGAAATCTAGTAGGCTGATAATTTGGATGTGATTGCGCTTAACTTTGCCTCTCCGCTTTAGAGTCGGGAGTTTCAGCGACTCTGAAAAACAAAACTAAATCAAGGTGAAGATTTGAAAGCTCACGTTGATTCAATCTTTTGATTGGTAAACAGAGCAAATATAAAACATAAAACACAATAATGACTATGCTGTCAGGATATCCATTTCTTATATAATAGCTTTGGAATACAGTAAAGTCTCGTTATATCGATATTCTCGGGAGTCTGAAAAAATATCGATATAACCGGACTATCGATATATCCGATCCTGCGGCCATGTAATTTTCTCCTTGAATTCATAGAAATAGTATCGTAATAAGCAGTACTATCGATATAACCAATATCGATATAACGAGACTTTACTGTATATCGCCAGTCAAGAGGCGGAGTCATAGGTGTAAAAAAAAATATATATATATATATATATATGATTGCTGTTTACTTTTTAAGTGTCATATGTCTCGTGAGACCTACCAGATAGCTAGCGCAGAACCACAACCCCCATTTTCTTCAGCAGCATAGGAAAAGAAGGAAAGTAGCGTGCCTCATTTGCGCACATACATATTTCACTGACCGGTAATCTATACTAACTGTCCTGGAGCAATCAAAGCCCGCCTGCAGCGTAAATGTTTTAAGTATATGACAAGTGAGCTGTTCCGCTACTTCCCGGCTCTCTTTCCTGGTTCCTGCCTGCATGCGCACGCTTGCATGTTGGGTGTCATCTACTTGCCGACAGCCTGTCATTAAGTCAACACGCATCCACTTAACTCGCGACTCCATATGGGAGCTGCTGGGGTTGTTAACTTTTCCCCGCAGGCAGGCACACAAATCTCAATCTCCCTGCAGACACTGAGCCCTTTTGTTTCTTTGTAAACATTTTGGAGAGAATTGAGTATGTTTATTTATTTAATTTATTTTTGCATTCATATATATATATATTTGCATATATATATATATATATATATATATATATATATATATATATATATACTTATTCATGTATTTATCATCTATTCATGTATTTATTTATATACAGTAAAGTCTCGTTATATCGATATCGGATATATCGATAGTCCCGGTTATATCGATACTATTTCTATGCACGCACGGAGAAAATTACATGCAAACAGGGTCGGATATATCGATAGTCCCGGTTATATCGATATTTTTTCGGACTCCCTTGAATATCGATATAACGAGACTTTACTGTATGTAGTTATTTATGTATTTATTTATTCATGTGTTATTTGAATCTATCCATTTATGTATTAATTTATTTATGTATTTATTTATGAGTATTTATTTATGCGTATTTATTTATGTTTATTTATTTATGTGTATTTATTTTTGCATTCAAGTATGTATGTATGTACGTATGTATTTGTTCATGTGTTTACTTATTTAATCTATGTATGTATTTATTTATGTATTTATTTATTTATGCATTTATTTATTTATTTATTTATTTATTTATTTGTGTATTTTTGCATTCGTGTATGTATGTATTTATTTATTTATTTATTTATCATCTATTGATTTATGTATTTATGTAGGCGGCTCGGTAGTCGAGTGGTTAGCACACCGGCTTCACATTGCAGATGTTGCCGGTTCGCGTCCCGGTCCGGCCTCCCTGTGTGGAGTTTGCATGTTCTCCTCGGGCCCGCGTGGGTTTTCTCCAGGTCCTGCGGTTTCCTCCCACACTCCAAAAACATGCATCGCAGGCAGATTGGCCACTCCAAATTGTCCCTAGGTGTGAGTGTGAGAGTGACTGTTGTATGTCTTTGTGTGCCCTGTGATTGGCTGGCAAACAATTCAGGGTGTCCCCCGCCTCGTGCCCGAAGACAGCTGAGATAGGCTCCTGCGACCCTAATGAGGAATAAGCGGTACGGAAAATGGATGGATGGATGGATGTATTTGTGTATTCATGTATTTATTTATATATTGGTGTATTTGTGTATGTATATATGTATTTATTTATTTATCATCTATCAATGTATTTATTTTTCATGAAACAGCCGACTGAACGTTGAATTCAATCCCCCTCACAATAATTATGGCTTTGTAAAATCCTATCCATTGGCACCTTTTATTAAAAAGACAACATGAGGCTGACAAGATAGCGGCTATCAAAAAGTGAGTATCAACGTAATGTGTAGATAAGCAAGGAAATGGGCAGGAACACATTGTGTGCAAGATCATTTAATGGGCGGGAAGGCACATCGTCTCGTTTCACTCCTGTCAAAAGCGAACTTCACTCTCGTGCCTCTATTATGCAGTTGACCCGGTGAGCCTCGTTTCCCACCGAATCAATACAAGTATTATGGCTCTTGGTGCGCCCTCTCAGGAAGTGTAACTGTTAGAATCAAATAATTGTCGGTGTTCTCAGGTGAGAGAATGCACCACGCATTGAAAGCGTGTGTGGTGAGACAGTAACACCATTGACTTTTGTGCTTTACAACACTAGAGCTTATATACACAACAGGGCGTGTGTGTGTGTGTGTGTGAGATGGAGGACATGTGGAGGGACACACACACACACACACACACACACACACACACACACACACACACACACACACACACACACAAACACACGCCTACACATTTATATAGACATATAAGGGAGGTCTCGTGGGGCTTTGCAGTGTCTTTGACCTGTAGCAGCTGCCCTGTTGAGTACGCAGCATCCCCGCCTCCAATAAAATTGCCACAAAGAAAATTTTTAAAAAACATAATTTGGGCCATCATAACCACTGCATCATCATGATACAACACAAAGCAGGTTCTACAACATGAATAGGAAGTCGCCGCTCCATACCTGTCAAACGGCCGTATTTTGTTGTCTTCTGTACGATTTTTTGCACATTTTTCGATGTGTACGGCAGGCATACAAGAAAGTTTGTACAGGAAATGCAAAAATTGTTAAATATAATTTTTAGATCTTTTTTATTCCGTTTTTGTCATTAAATATTAGCAATACGTCTGTGTAAGCTCTCAGTCGTACAGGAGTGGTCCATCGATACATGGCGGTAAATATTAGCAGTAATGTTAATGATAACAAATATCGCTACTCGTAAAAATCAAAGTCGACCGCCGAGAAAACAAGTCAGTGGGAAAAGTTTCCAGAAGAAACAAAAATTCAGACGTTCCGGTCAAGTGGAATTTTATTTTGAAATCAGTTAAATTAATTTTTAAATAATATTTTATCATATTTTTTTCACTGTAATATCATTCATATTTTTTTTAATAAACATTACATCATAACATTGTAAGAACACAAATTCTAATTATTGTTTTGCTGTGGACACATTCAATTTTTCCACAGCAAAAAAAAACAAAAAACAAAGCCACAATGCTCTAGAACACAGGTGTCAAAGTCAAGGCCCGCGGGCCAAATCTGGCCCGCCACATCATTTTTTTCGGCCCGCGAAAGCAAATCAAACTTGTTAAATTCCATGATGATTGCTAAAATCTGAGCCAAAATTTCATATTTTTGGATGTCAACCACAATAAAAGTCATTATTCTTGACTTCAGATTTGTAAACAAGTTATTCATTAATTTGCTGTGTGCTCTATATGTAATATTTGAAGGGATTTAAACATTCTAATGGGTTCCCCAAATTCATAACGGCCCTCGAGAGGAAACCATAACTACAATGTGGCCCGCGGCAAAAAATGATTTTGACACCCCTGCTCTACAACAAAGAACATACTTGATTATTGCTAGAAATATGTTGTAACTTGTTAAAAGTATTAATGTTTACATGTGAAATTACGTTCATAAAATTGCGCAATCAAATATTACACACGCCTATGGTTTCTTTTCTCAGGAAGGAAAAATTCAGCCGTTAGTAAGGTCACAGTGTCTCGCAGGTTGACAGGTATGCCGCTGTGATTTCCACCTTTTTTTATCTTCTTGGTCAGCTTAGTTTGGCTGAAGGCTAAAAGATTGGCGCTAGGAGACAAGCAAGGTTCGCGCTCACAAATGGACAAGAGTTGCCAGAGTAGTCCTGATAATAACAACATCAGACCAACCGTTGGGGGGGGAACACAGCATTCGACTGCAGTAAATTCGATTTAAACAGAGTGCTTGAATCTGCTAGTGGTTGTCGATACCAGTGATGTACTGTATTTCTTCGTTTACACAAGCCACGGCTTGAATGAAACCACACCCAGACTACTAGTTATTTATGGTTGTATATCACAAAACGGTAAATTGATTGTCATGAAATATGGTAGTTCATTAATTGAATGCACTAAAATAATAATAATAATAATAATACATTTCATTTATAAGCACCTTTCAAAACTCTCAAGGTCACTTTACAGTCACAAGTTTTCTCTGGCTGAGCAGCGGCAGCCACACGCAGCAGCGTTCACTCAACCACTAAAATAGATAGAAAGCTAGCTAGCTAGCTAATAGATAGCTAGATAGTCATATAGCTAATAGATAGCTAGTTAGTCGCTTAGATAGCCAGATAGCTAGCCAGATAGCAAATAGATAGCTAATAGTTAGCAAGTAGATAGCTAGCTACATAGCTAGCTAGATAGTTAGCTAACATCCAAAAGGAAACACGCTGGATGGCGATATTTGTTTGTTGTGTTGTTTTATTTCTTTTAAATCTCCAAATGTTCTTTTTTTCCTCTCATTTGATGTTTTGCCACTGCAACTTAAGAAATGTTTTTCAGTGAGACACACACGCACGCGCGGCCACTTTTCAACAAAATGTCAGAATGTATTATTTAAAATAACTATTTAAAATTAACTCATTCACTGCCAGACATGTGCAAAAATGTGTCCACTCCAGTGCCAGGGTTTATGTCATTGTTATTCGAATTCCAGGACCCACGGAATATTGAGTCTTAGGACAACATCAACATTTAATGCAGCGTAAGAAACCTTGGACTCTCTTCTTTCATCAAAAAAATGAGTTAATTCCTAAGTAATATGGATCTGGAGTAAGAGCTTGAAATGAGGGTGGCTGTCCAAAATACAATGCAGTACATACATATTGATTTATATAGCGCTTTAACAACAGCTGTAGCTGGAACAAAGCGCTAACATGGAAAAAGGGTAATTCTGCCCTCTTGTGGAAGGGAAGAAACATTGCCAGAGGCCATGGCCAGCGCTGTATTGGCACCCAAACAAGAATAAAAAAAAAAAAAAAAATGGAAATGGCTCTCTACGTCATATTTTCAATTCCCGAATAAATTTGTGAATGCCAAGTGAATGAGTTAAAATGCCTTTCAAACAAAACTCATTGACGCACGACAATGTTCATACAGCCGATAAAAGTTTTGTTCAAGGGGCTTATTTGATACGTGGCGATTTGGAAATAACACCAACAATTGAGTACAACAACAAGTGGCGTGAGCAGTGACCTGTGAGTTTTGTTTTGCGCTCCACTGACACACTGGTGGCATTCTACAGTGCCTCGGAGGACAGCAAATTTTCAAGATGACTACACCTATCAATCCCGCATTGATACTTTGGACACACGACAATGAATCTGATAAAGGACAACCGACGTCTCCGAACAAGTTGTGTCCATAATTTGTAAAATCGCTTCAAATGACTACTACTGAGCGTGTTTTACAAAGATTCCACCGCATATAGCTATATTTTATGTTTTAAGACACGCACTGAACATTCAGGAGGTCTAGGACCGAGAAAGCGACACACAATGCATTTTGGGTACTTTGTTTGGTCTGAAAACATCGTGTTGGTCCGTGTTGATGGCGAAATTAGAAGGAAAAGACATAAATAACGCAATGGTGAATCGTGTGTTACGCCAAGACTACTATTTGATACGAGTTGACACAAATTCCAAGCAGACAAATCAGCCCATTTCCAACGCAGCTTGGGCACCATCTTGTGCATTTTCTGGCCGCTACATTGCAGTCCAGGCGCCTCAAAATGATACGGAAGGACTTCTTTAATCGATTGCAAACATTTATGCTTTCCCCTTCAGAACTATTTGAATCATATTCATAACTAGATGAGTAACAAGAAAGCATCTTCTCCGAATCTGAAGCCATTGTTTTGATTCTAGAGTAAGGCAAGACGTCCTGGCGTGACGTCCCGAATAAGGGGGCGGGACCTTCTGAAACTCGCCATTTCCGAGGTCATTTTGAAGTAGTATTGGGACACTTTAAGTCATTTTTATTGGTGTTTTGCATTTGACTAAAAATATCAGCCTGCATGTTTTGTGTATTTTAGATGCTATAAAACGTTTTTCTGATGTCAGTTCGGAAACCAAAAAAATGGTGTCGGTTGTCCTTTAAACTATTAAAAAAGAGGTTTTATTTTTTGTTTCATTCTGCAGTATGTACAGTTTTGCATTGTAAAAAAAAATGACTACATTGTACTATGCGGATTTCACCTATTGCGGGCTATTTTTGGAACGTATCTCCCGCGATAAACGAGGGTTCACTGTAATTATTCCCAAAACTGGTGGTGACAATTGATAACTGTTAGTGCAATTCGCTATACGAACATATTGAAAGATCTTTTTGCATCATTTTGTTTTTCTTGGGACTTCCTGACACGTCATATCCTGCCCGCCTTTACACGACGTCACATCCTGTACGTCACATCCTGTCCGTCTTTTATAAAGGCTCTCCCAACACGTCTATCTTCCTCTCTCTGTCTCTCCTCAACCGACCTCACAATGTCTCTGCAGTCTACAAGATTAAAATAACTTATTCTGTTCAACACCTGGCTTCCTGCTGATTTCACCATCCCACTTCTAACACCCTGAAGAGCGATGAACCAGGGACGAACGATCACTTTTAACCCATCAATGACGACCCCCCTCCTGAGTTGAATCGAACTCCACCCTTACCCGAGTGTGTTTACTCCCAGCACGGCGCAGACTCCACTCTGCTTGCACCCCATAACCCCTTCCTCCCCCTTTTCATATATGTGGAAAGAGACAAAAGAATGTTACACACACTTCTACTCAGGTGTCCAATTTGGACTGTCCCTTGTGGTCACACACTTCCCCGGGAAAGAGTATTTTCATTCTCTGTGCAATTGAGCAATTTTTTTTGGACATCCCATCCTCTGCAAGCCCAGACTAAGGCGATCCCCTTTGTGGAAAAAAAAGATGGCTTCGGGTGGGAATAACAGTGGGCTAAAGGCTGAAAATTGCTTTGCGATATAAAAGCGGTGGAGTTGTAACAGTGGGGGGGGGGGGGCATTTTGTGGTCGTAGGGGGTGTTGTTGCAGCCTCTCCATGCACCCATGCGATCAATACATGCAGACTTGATTAGCGACTGTGCAAGTGTATTGTCTGTGTCAGCAATGGTTGCAGCCTCCAGAGGTTCTCTACCATCGATCTGCCAAACTGGCAGCAGGTGAAGGGCCATAAGAGCTTCACCTGGCAGCATTTTGACATGCAGGAACGGACGGGTCCATTAAGATGGAAAGTGACAAATATCAAATTGATATGCTGTGGTGATCCCTAACCTGCCTGCCAAGCAGGCTTTGAAATATGAGGGATCATTTGTGACCACTGGGAGCTGCAATGAAATGTCGGGCTGCTTCAAACTGGCCGCGGGTGCCAATTCTGATGAAGATATTGTTTGATAGCCATCCCATAATAGAATATTCAAGAACCGTTCGTGGTAGGTTCTGATTATTTGAAACTGATCAGAAGCTGGTATAAAAAGAGTAAAATACAGCGATGTCTTGAGGTAGGATTAAAAAAAATAGTGGTTCCATGAACACATTTTAAAATTAGAATACTTTCATCGCAAATCGCTCTCTCCATTGAAATGAATGGAAACGCCATTAATCCGTTCCAATCTCCCTCTGCTGACATATGATGCGCCATCATTTACCATTCAAATGTTGATTTCATTAAGGGTTTTTAATACCTAAACTATTAATGCTAGTACTGGCATGTCAACCGTCATGGAAATTTCAGCGCTTTATCGGCACCCAAACAAGAAAAAATTAAACCCGAACAAATTTGGGAATGGCGCTCTATATCAAATTTTCAATTCCGTAATAAATTTGTGAATGCCAGTGAATGAGTTTAAATACCTTTCAAACAAAACTCTTTTGACGCACGACAATGTTCATATGGCCGATAAACAGTTTGCTCTTTGAAAACTGAGGTGTAATTCTCTGTTTTACATTTACCGTTAAACCTCGGTTTTTGACCATAATCTGCTCCAGAAACCTGAAGTTTTCAGACCAACCAAAGTACCGCAAAATGCATTGTGTGTCGCTTTCTCGGTCAGGGCCGTTCCTGACGTGATGTCACGTCAGGAATCGTCACCAACTCAAAAACATGACGAGTCTGAAAACGTAAAGTATAACGTAAAGTATAGCTATATGCGGTGGAAGCTTTGGCAAATACACTCAGTGGAAGTCATTTGGAGTGATTTTACAAATTATGGACACAGCTTGTCCGGAGGTGTTGGTTGTCCTTTAAAACTAAGCAAAAACAAGCCTGGCAGCAGCAAAAAACTGGCCCTTTATGTGTGCAAGCTAGTTTGTGCGTAAATATATGCGTGTATGTGTTCCCTGGCCCTTCTCCCTGTCTCGTTCTCACCTGCGCCTCATTATCCTTGGTTAACTCATGTATAGTATTTAACCTTTTATCTCATTCTGTCTGGTTGCCAGTTCCTTGCACCTTGTCGGCATGTCCTATCATTTCTTGTTCTCGCCACTGACTCGCTCAGTTATTTTTTTTGGATACCTTTTCCTTTCGCCGACTGCCAATCCGTGGACCGAATCCAGTTCGCTTATTAAAGGTTGTGATTGTTTTTTGGACTTCTTGTACTGTTGGTCACAATGCTGATTGTGTTGAAAAGCAGTGGAGAAATTTACAGCTAATTAGTGCATTGAAATCGTCGAAAAAGTGGCACAAAGATGATATAATATTGATCGTACACATTAAGATTAGCTGAGTTTCATTTTAAACAGGCAAGATAGATTTCTAATTTTAATTTAGATGTTAATCTGGGAGTTTAATATGTGAGGTATTCGTAAGGTTCCTCTAATGAGATACAATTAAAAAGAGATGTGGATAGTGGCTAGGAGATGGAAAAAGTTGACTTTATTCCTCCTCATGCAGGCAGGCCTCTCTAATGGCCGACCTCGTCAAACGCAAGTCATAATGAGTCTCAATGCACCGCAGCAGCAAACCCGGAGGAGCTGTGTGGTAGTGAAGAACTGGCTGCCACGTGAATCCTTGCTCATCCATCAGGCGAGAAGCATTTAAATTTGGTGAAATTGCATTGGCGTAATGAAGCCCCCATCATTATTATCAGACTAGGCTCCACGTGCCCCATTGATCGTTACCGTGCCAATCAATCAATTTCGGAATATGCAGATATCTACGATGAACGTGCAAGTAAAACTGTCTGCTTGGACAGATGGATCCACAGAATGAGATGACAGATACGTGGATGAGGCAAAGAACCGACAGAAGAGAGAAGTCATGGGCAATGAAAATGAAGAATAAGCGGAGATAAAGCAACGTATTGCGTAGGATGCATAAGAAATCATGAAACAGATGAAAGCCTTGGGGCACAAACACCACAAGGCATTATTTCCAGGATAATAATAATAATAATAATAATAATAATAATAATAATAATAATAATAATAATAATAATAATAATGCATTTTATTTCTAAGTGCCTTTCAAAACTCTCAAGGAAGGTACATTTCAGCACTGTATGTCGTGTGTTTAAAAAATATGTCCACTCCAGTGCCAGGGTTTTTGTCATTGTCACTCCAGGACCCCACAGAATATTCAATTTTCGGACTACATAAACATTCAATGCAGTGTAAGAAACCTTGAGACTCTCTTCTTTCATCAGAAAAAGAGTTAATTCCTAAATTATATGGGTCATGAGTCATCTGAGCTTGAAATGGGGGCAGCTGTACAAAATACAACACAATACAATACAATACATATTGAGTTACATAGCGCTTTAACAACAGCTGAAGCTGGAACAAAGCGCTAACATGGAAACAAAGGAAATGCTGCCCCTTTCTGGAAAAGAAAAACATTGTCAGAGGCCATGGCCAGCGCTTAGTCAGCACCCGAACAAGAAAAAACAAAACCCAAACAAATTCGGGAATGGTGCTCTACGTCAAAGGTCCCCAACCCCCGGGCCGCGGACCGGTCCGTGGGTCATTTGGTACTGGGACCGTGCAGAAAGAATAAATAATTGACATAATTTCCGTGTTATTTATTATCTGAGTCCGAACTATGTTTTATTTTGAAAAATGAAAAATTACCAGCTTACATCCGTCTATGACTTACTCTTGACACATGTCAAAACACTTGTCTCGGTCACGTGATACATACCGCTAAAATTAGCCCACCGTATGCTAGCAAAATGACTATTCCGCCGGTCCGTGAACATAATGATGGATGAAGAATTAAATAAGTAAATGTTGACTTGAGCTGTTCGTACACCACTGTGTTTCACGAAGTATCAACAATCCACTGCATAAATCATAAATAAGTAGGCGTGCATGCTAGCATGCCCGATACATTTGCAGTACAGTGATACGTACGAATACGAAAGCTTCAGCTCACGAACTTTTTGCCTCACGAACATTAAATTTGCGAGCATATATTCTCACCTGACGAACTAGTTTTCGGCGGACAAACCAAACCACATGGCGCCACAATGGCTGGCGGACTAGTTGTCGGCGGATGAACACCAAACCACACTGTCGAACAGCGCCACGGTGGCTGGCGGACTAGTTTTCGTCACCCCCTTTCTTTGAGTGCGGACGTGGTTTGTTATCGAGTTTAGTAATTTTGCTATTAAGGGACCGAAAAAGAAACCACCACAGGCGAGT
The DNA here is from genome assembly GCF_051943395.1 of Hippocampus bargibanti. Classification (NCBI taxonomy): domain Eukaryota; kingdom Metazoa; phylum Chordata; class Actinopteri; order Syngnathiformes; family Syngnathidae; genus Hippocampus; species Hippocampus bargibanti. The sequence goes on from NC_142745.1 coordinate 6,203,240, forward strand.
GTTAAGCCGAAGAAGACACAAAAGAAAATTACGGTCCAGCAGAAGTAGGAGAATCATCGAAAAACATGAACGAGGTGAGCGTTTGTGTGACTTCGCGTCCCAGTACCAGTACGCTAAATCGACCATTGCTACGTGTGGCTATGGGTGTTTCTGTGTTGTCTAAGCAACGGTCTCAGGCAATCGAAAAGGTTGAAAAACTTCTGCTTAGTTTGGATTAACAAAAAGCAGCTAGCAGGGGACAGTGAGAGTGAAGGAATTATCGCCGAGAAAGCATGGCAACTTCACTCGGATATCATCAAGAGGCACACTATATTGACGACCATCACAAAGGTAAATAAAACAACTTTATTATACAGTAATTTATTTATTTAAATACAATACAATAACACATTTATTGTACATAAAATAAGGTATGTTTAGCATAGTTTTAAGACTTATTAAGTACAAAATTATGTTTTATGGCGACCTAGGAACGGATTATTCTCATTTTAATGTTTTCTTATGCGAAATAAATGTTCGGAAGACAAACTTTTCACATTATACATACTTTCTGAGAACCAATTAAGTTTGTGAGCTGGGGTATCACTGTATGTTATTAGCATCATGGCATAATCATCTCGTTTGGATGTGCAATTACCCAATTGGCCGCAGAGGCAAGTACATTTCGATCAGCGACGTGCGATAAGTGGGGAGGGGGGGAGTTGGTTACTCCATGTTTTTGTCAGTTCATCAAGTTTTCACTTGATTGTCGCAGTTTTCCCATAGGCAAAAAAAGCGGACCCCATTTCCTGTGTATAGTTTCTATAAATATCTGCAACCATAATTACATTTGTTCAACCAATTTACAAGGGAATGATTGGTCTTTCATTGCAATTCTCCCCTTCACAAAAAAGAGCAAGAAAGAAAGCGAATGCCCTCTGGTTAACATCATCCTCTTAATTGGATTTGTGACAGAATCATAAATATCTTAGCGACATGATTCACAAGCGTTGTTGAATGCTTAGGCAGCTAAGCTGGAGACAAAATAAAACAAAACTCTGAGTAGAGGCGTTGGAAAACAAATATAAATACAGGGATACCACCTTGGCTTAGGAACTTAATTGGTTCCCAGACAGAGTGTGGCGAAAAGTGTGTATCCCAAAAATAAATTTCCCATAGGAAACCATTAAAAATGAGAATAATCCGTTCCCAGGTCCCCATACTTCTACTTTCTAATTTTCTAAGCCTTAAAACTGCACAAAATATACCTTATTTTATGTATAATAAATGTGCTATGGTATTATAATTAAAGAAATAAACTGAACTGTATAATGAAGTTGTTTTATTTACCTTTGTGGGGGTCGTTGATGGCTTGATGGAGTGACCGGTTTCATCAGCATTAAACACTTGATGAGGAAAGTAGCCTTCTTTTTTCACCATCTTGAGGAATGATGCCTTGGAGCTACTTTCTCTGCGATCATTTTACCTTTTTTCTCATCAATTGTGTTCTGATTAGCTGGGTTGATAGCTTTTTGCATCAAGTGTACAGATGGCTTGTGCGGATTATTTGTGGAGCCTGATTGATGGGATATTTTAACCTTCCAGTCTACACTCTGCTTTTGAACCGAACTATCAAAGTTGAAACGAGGCCAAATTTCACTGTTTTCTATCCATTTTCTCGCCATTTCACTTTAGTTTTTTTCACTTTTGTTTTTTTGTTTCAAGCTCTGTCGTCTCCCTTTTGTGTGTGTGTGTGTGTGTGTGTGTGTGTGTGTGTGTGTGTGTGTGTGTGTGTGTGTGTGTGTGTGTGTGTGTGTGTGTGTGTGTGTGTGTGTGTCTTCTCACTCACTCTGTGTCGTCTGCCTGTCTCTTTAATGTTTAACCCCCCCCAGCCCCCTCACTGCTGCGTTCTTGACCAATCACGTGACTTTAACCGAAGACACCATTTTGTTTTTGGGAGAACGGCCTCACTCTCTGTCTGTAACCCCCACCCCCTCACTGCTGCGTTCTTGACCAATCATGTGGCTTTAACCGAAGACTGGGGGCGGGGAATAAAGGACAAAACAGTCAGCCACCCTTTTCTTGTTAGGAGAACGGGCTCGTTCGCGACGACACATCACTCATTGTGGAAGCTCAGTGATTATCCCGAAAAATAGTTCATATGCCAAGGTAACATTTTCATAAATGTAACGTTCGTAAACCGAAAACTTCGTCAGCCAAGGGTTTGTAAACCGAGGTATCACGGTCTGTATTTTTTTATTTACTAATTAACTAAGGGACAAAATCTTGGAATTTGGGTTGGGGCTGCTTCCAAACATATTTCAACAATGCTGTAGAGCAGGGGTGTCAGTCATTTTCTGCCGCGGGCCACATTGTAGTTATGGTTTCCTCTCGAGGGCCGTTATGAATTTGGGGAACCCATTAGAATGTTTAAATCCCTTCAAATATTACATATAGAGCACACAGCAAATTAATGAATAACTTGTTTTCAAATCTGAAGTCAAGAATAATGACTTTTATTGTGATTGACATCCAAAAATATGAAAATTTGGCTCAGGTTTTAGCAATCATCATGGAATTTAACAAGTTTGATTTGCTTTCGCGGGCCGAAAAAAATGATCTGGCGGGCCGGATTTGGCCCGCGGGCCTTGACTTTGACACCTGTGCTGTAGTCAACTGAAACTCACCAGAAAAATAAATTGTGAATTTTAAAAAGACTTTTTTTGTAACATTTCACCAGAAGACACAGGCGTGATCTGTATCTGGGAACATTTACAAAACAAAAACACACTGTCATTTCCAAACGAGATGACAGCTTAGCCGCTCATGGGCAGAACAACTCATACAGCATATGCAAATCAATGAGCTGAAGAAAGAAATGTTAATTTGTCCCTCGTTTGCCACACGAAAACTAGCACAACTATTTATCTTCATTTTGATTAATATGAAAAAGTTCCCCTAGATGGAAAGATATGGAGAAAAATCAGCTGCCAACGAGTCTCTGGGGAGAATGAGGGTTCATATAAAAGCATTCCTCAGAGCTCATCCTGTGCTAGTGAGAGGAGGCTGGTGAATGAAAGTGCAAGCAGATTGCACGTGTTCAAAGACAGAAGCGTACAAGCTCCTGCCCTGCTCCTCTCTCTCCCTGCGCCTGATTAAAAGTCGAGTTGCAGCGACGAGCCGCATCACGTCTGTACATACCCACGCGCAGACGCACCTTAAAAAGTCACAGGCATTTCCGAATGCCAATTTCAAATTTCAGCTGCACGAGTGGAGGAGTCAAGTAAAAAAAAAAAAAAAACGTTTTTATAAGCATTTGCTTCAATTAGCAAGCATGTGCAGAAAAAAAAAAACAAATAGTAACTCATTCACTGCCATTCCGGAATTTATTCGGGAAATGAAAAGCATGACGTGGAGCGCCATTCCCAAATTTGTTCGGGTTTTGTTTTTACTCGCAGGGGCGGGGCGTTTAAAGCTTTGGTCACACCTCTAGCAATGTTTTTCCCTCCCACGAGGGGGCAGCATTTATATTTTGACCAACCACCCCCACTTTCAATGCAAATAACTCTACAACCAAGTATGCTTAAAAAAACTCATTCACTGGCAAAAACACATTTATTATGGAATTGAAAATATGGCGTATCGCGCCATTCCCAAAAATGTTCGGGTTTTCTTTTCTTCTTTTTTGGGTGCTGATAAAGCAATGGCCAGGGTCTCTGGCAATGTTTTCCCTGACCACAAGGGGCAGTATTTCTTTTTTTTTCTTCCATGTTAGCGCTTTGTTTCAGCTTCAACTGTTGTTAAAACGCTACATAAATCAAAATGTATGTATTGCATTGTATTTTGTACAGACTCCATTTCAAGCTCATATAAATCCAGACCCATATAATTTAGGAATTAACTTTTTTCCCTATGACAGATTAGAGTATAAGATTACTTACGCTATATGCTATGTTTATGTAGTCCTAAAACTCAATATTCTGTGGGCCATGCAATTTGAGTGAAAATGACATAAAATGACATGACCCTGACACTGGCGTGGACACCTATTTGCACATCGTCTAGCAGTGAATGAGTTAAACAGCTATACGTCTGTGTAAGCTTTCAGTCTTACAGGAGTGGTCCGTCGAAGAAAAAGTTTTTCCAGCCGTCATCTGTCAGAATCAGTCACAATTTTAGTTGGCTGACGAAGCTTTTCGGATGAGGAGCGAAACATCCGACACCTTCAAAGAAGTAGAGATGACGACTGAAGAAACCTTTTCATTGACGGTTAAACAACTATACAACCAGTATATGTGATGGCCTAATCGCTGACATCTTGATCTGGAAATTCATGAGCCGCTTACAGTACATTTTCAATTTTGAATAAAACCATCAAAATCATGTGTTCACTGTATTCTGTCATAGACTCAACCGCACAGTGTTCCGATTGCAGTGCAATTCAAAACACAGGTGAAATACATCCTCTCATGGCCGCCTTTTGTCGTTGTGACACATGATTGTGTTGGAAAAAAAATACAGTAAAGTCTCGTTATATCGATATCGGATATATCGATAGTCCCGGTTATATCGATACTATTTCTAAGCACGCACGGAGAAAATTACATGCAAACAGTGTCGGATATATCGATAGTCCCGGTTATATCGATATTTTTTCGGACTCCCTTGAATATCGATATAACGAGACTTTACTGTATTTCAACAAGCCGCATCATTATAGTCCGGACAGAGCATGATCACGGTAAGACTTGCAATCACTCAGGAAAACAGCATTTCAAGGAAACGGTGACTTTCTAGTGTATGTGGTCAAAATGGACAGATTCTATGTCACTCAACAACATGCTGGATAAAAATAACAGCGTTGTTTCATCCAATTAGTAGGACTCAAAAGAGTCCACAGACATTACGGCGCAAAGCCGAAAAGAGGGAGGAGGCTGGCGAGTGGTCTACATGGCAACATGAACTCTTCACTCCTTATGCGCATTCGCTCCTCTTCATTGCACTCAAATGCATCCCATCACATCCTGCTCGCCGCTGCGTTCAACGGCGAGAAGATGTTGTGGGATTCTCACACTGGGCATCGTGCCGCCTCGCTTCCCCTGAGCGACGGCTTCCCGGATGGCATTAATATACGCGACGGCCGCGCTTGCCGCCTCCTGTCAGTTGTCATTTATGAGCAGACCGGGGGCAGATGTGTGAAAAGACAAAGGAAGTCCACTGAGAGTGGCACATGAAAGTGTCCTTTTAAAGACAATAAGGATTGTATTGAATAAGAGTCCCGTTTGTTTACCTGATCTAAGCATTTCCACTCAACTAGATCATCGCCATTCCTAACAGCTACCAATGACGAATCGCGAATTAAGATGAAAAGAGTTAATATGACAGCGTTTACATTGGTTTTTGAACCACAATGTGTTGTACTCCAAAGTCTGCCTAGCAACAAATGACATCACAAAGGAAGTTTAGATGCATTTAAAGTGTTAATATTAGATTATTATTATAGATTAATATTTAAAATTGCATTTTCTGTGTAGCTTTATCTCTTGTTTCTATTTATAATTGTATTTTTATTTTATTTATTATTGTATCTATGCTTGTCTGTCACTGTAAAGTGTCCTTGAGAGCTTTGAAAAGCGCTTGAAATAAAATGTATTTATTATTATTATTATTATTATTATTATTATTGTTGTTATTTATTATTATTATTATTATTATTAGATTGGCCTTTATTAGTCTCACAGTCAATAAATTTACATTTCATAGCAGCAAAGTTATGGAAGGAAGAGAAAAAGAAAAATTAGAAATACAAAATACAGGAGCTGCTGCAAAGGCAGCCACTCTCACGACGTCATGTTGTACTCCACAAATTCCGCCTAGCAACAAATGACCTCACATAGGAAGCCATTTTGTAATGACACAGTATGGACACCCAAAGCTCAGTGCAGATCGGGTGACATGGTTCAATGAGACGGAACGGGACCAAATTGTAGTCGTTTTTTTTCAGATTTCGTGACATTGCATGGACCATTGCAACCGAAAATCGGTTTTCGACGAAAATGAGAGCACCTGAATGCATCACTCGACCCCCCCTACCCCCTCACTTTCTTACATGACTTTCTTCTGTCGCCTCCGATTGTGACCGACGCATTATCTTCGTGCAGAGTTCCATTGTGAGCAGTTTGTATTGTTTAATCACGATTAAAAAAAGCAGACATTGATTACATTGGTTATAATGGTTTAAAGAACAACCAACGTCACTTTTTTGTTGCCTAACTGACATCAGAAAAACGTTTTATAGCATCTAAAACACCCAAAACACACAGTATATATTTGTATTCAAATGCAAAACACCAATAAAAATGACTTAAAGTGTCCAAAATCTGCAAAAAAATGAGCTGCGATTTGGGCATTTTTAGAAAGTCCCCAGTTTGTGACGTCACGCCAAGACGTATTGCATTGCTGGAGAATCAAAACAATGGCTTCAGATTCGGAGAATATGCTTTCTTGTTACACATCCAGTTATGAATATGATTCAAATAGTTCTGAAGAGGAAAGCATACATGTTTACAATCGATTAAAGAATTTATTCCGTGTCGTTTTGAGGCAAACGGTCTGGGGGAATGTCTCACCCAAAAGGAGGCAACAAAATGGCCACTGAGCTGTGAGGAATGAATCAGCCCGTTTCCACAGGCTGATAAATTCCTTCCATGGAGCTTGGACTCCCTCTGCTGGCGGCTTTTGGGTGTAACACAAGGTTTAAAAAAAATAGTACAGCAAAATACATTGGCGTAATGGAAAGACACTACAATGCGTCTTTTTTACGGTCAGGAGGCGGTCCTTTTCTGACGTCACATGAGTACTCGTCACCAACTCAAAAACAAGATTTCCTGAATGTTCAGCGCGAGTCTTAAAACGTAAAATATAGCTATATGCGGTGGAATCATATTAAAATACGCCCAGTAGAACTCATTTGAAGCCATTTTACAAATTATCGACACAACTTGTCCGGAGACGTCGGTTGTCCTTTAAGAGGTGCACTGAAGAAGCCTTGACCGCTTTTATTCAAACTTCACCATAAATTCAATGGCTGAGCAAAAGGAAAGATAATACAGGGGGTCCGCCCGGTCAACCCGCTGTCTTTTTCCATCTCGCCTCGTCACATTCGTTTCAGAAGCCAAATGTCACATTAGCATGTCTTAAGACCCACGGCCGCATCGCCGTGATGCTTCGCTATGTCCTATTGAGAGGAAACTGCTGCAGCTTCCTCTTCAATGTTCAAGTATTCTGGATCCATTACAATGATAGTGGAAGAATTATTTTCTTGGGGGATGTGGGTCGGAGGGAGTAGACCATATTCAAATCTTGGGGTCATCCCTTCTCTATGTTGTGGGCTATAGAATTCAGAATCAGAATCAGAAAGCCTTGAATAGTCCCACAATGAGGAAATTTGCAGTCCAAAGCAGCAATTTGGAAAGGGGTATGGGGGGTGAAAAGATTAAAAAAAAGAAAATATACTAAGCATAATAAAACATGTCAGAAGACTGAGATGTATACTGTAACTGCAAAAAAATATTTCATAAAAAAACGGTACATAGTAAAAAAAAGCATATTTGATAAATGTAACTGTATTGAGTAACCATAAGGTGGTCAGAAGAGAGATCGGGGCAGTGGTTTTATAATAATAATAATAGATTTCATTAAAATAGCCAACGAAGGCGTTTTTGGTGTTGTGGAAAAAAAAGATCACATTAGCCGATATCTTATAAAATGGATTTCTAACATTTCAAAACAGAAGTTGGGGATGTCGTCCTGTTCAACCCGACCGCCATGCTATGATTGAGTTCATCCCACAGCTGTATGTATAGCTATCTGCGGTGGAATCTTTGTAAAATACGCTCAGTAGAAGTCATTTGAAGCCATTTTACAAATTAAGGATACAACTTGTCCGGAGACGTCGGTTGTCCTTTAAACCAAATCGTTTTTCGAACAGGTTTCTGGTACAGATTATGGTGGAAAACCGAGATTTGACTGTAAATACCAAATCGCAATTTTGGGTATTTTATATGCTATAAAATGTTTTTCTGATGTCAGTTAAAAAACAAAAAAGTGACGTCGGTTGCCCTTTAAGACTTTGCATCAATCAAGACGGTTCATCAAAAGGATTAAGTCATAAGGGTGTTTTGCGATGTCACCACAGAAAGGTGACGCTATTATGTTCCTCTTTGGTGCTGTGCTTAGCATTTTTTTTTTTGTCTTTCCAGGGTTGTCGAGGATGGGCACAGCCTCGGGCACATACCTGAGCTGCATTGCAATCCTCCTGCTTTTTAACTTAATCACTGCCAGATGATGTGCAAAAATGTGTCCACTCCAGTGTTAGGGTTTTTGTCATTTTCACTCAAATTGCAGGACCCACATAATATTGAGTATTAGGACAACACAAACATTCAATTCAGCGTAAGAAACCATACTCTCATTGTTCATCAGAAAATAAATAGTTAATTCCTAAATTGTATGGGTCTGCAGTTCTCTGAGCTTGAAATTGGGGCGGCTGTGCAAAATACAATACATACATACTGATTCATGTAGCACTTTAACAATAGCCGAAGCTGTAAAAAAGCACTAACATGGACAAAAGGCAAATGCTCGCCTCTTGTGGAAGGAAAAAAGCATTGCCAGAGGTTTGACCAGCGCTTTATCGGCAGCCCCCGGAAGAAAAATGAAATCCCGAACAAATTGGGGAATGGCGCTCCGCGTCACACTTTTCAATTCCCGAATAAATTTGGGAATGGCAGCGAATGAGTTAATATGAATAAAATGGATGATTTGGAATTTGAACATTCTGTTAGCATAGCTCCCTCCTATGTTTTTTGCGCTAATATGAATGTTCCCTTTTTTGTGGCGGTATCCTGGCTCATTTGCTTCTCTGGAATCGTCTGTATTGATGAAGATAAACATTTAATAGCAACTTAAAGTGTTTAGTACTGTGTCTCTTTTCTTGAAAACAATTTGGATTGCGGTAAATCAGGAATAATCCCCTTTTGATGAACAAAGTGTCACTGTATTTTTTACGGAAAAATACACATTTGTCAATATCCAGAAGTACAGGAGGTGGATGTGTCAAATAATGCCGTGATTTTGTTCCCGTCTCGCCTCGCCGTGACGCAAGTCTCACATCTCACCTGCTTGTGAAACTGCGAAAGTCATGCTGGAGAGATAACGGGTGTTGATTAAAAGACTGCGGGACTGAAGTGTCAGGTCTTTTCACATTTCCCACATTCTCTTGGCAAATGCGTTGTACGATCAAATAAAACGTGTTTCGAACCGTAGGCGCGTGTGGACACGCATGCATGTGAATGGGGATTTAAGATGTGTGACCGGGATGTGCGTCTGTTTCGCCGCTAATCTTATTTGTCATATTATCCCAGCGTAAGAAGATAAAACAAGGCACGGAAATGCTTGGGAGCTACTACATTAGATTAGCCTGGCAAATTGATTGTAAGCGTGTAGTCGGAAAGTGGCACTGATTGCAGAGGTGGGTGAAAGGCGCCGCGTCTTAATTTGATCATGCTGTAGCTAATGCCGCGTGCATTACGGCAGACGCGGACGAATGTGGCCATCAGCTGATCAGGAATGGCGCGGCGGAGGAAGTTGGGGATTGCATTTAGGAGGGTGATCAATAATAGTTAAAGAATGGCAGAAACAACCCATCCCTGAGCGCCTCCCGCAGTCAAGTCCGTATTTTTTTCCAGCTATAAATTAGGTTAAACAAAAACGTGTGATCTTAAACATACTTGGGGGTGGTAATGCTTTTTGTTGTGGTTGAAGGAGCAATATCGTGCAGGTCTTCTGCCAATTTAGGCATTAACTCTTTTCTTCTGATGAAATAAAAGAGTCTAAGGTTTATAACACTATATTGAATGTTGATGTAGTGCAATTTGAGTGAAAATGACAAAAACCCTGGCACTGGAGCAGACATTTTTGCACATCGTCTGGCAGTGAATGCATTAATTTCAGACCTCCTTCTTGTCTCAACTTTCATTAAATATGAAGAGGCAGGAAAACACTTTGTCTTACTGTGAAAGACACCTGCCGACAGTCTGCTCCTCGCTACGTTTGACGCCTGTCAAACACTTTTAATTTGGCGATGCTAACACGCTCCACTTATCCATTTGAAGTGATTGTTCTTCAAGTTGAAATAACCAAATCATTTTCTTCACACTCTGATTCATATCGCCCATATGGAATATGAACTAAGAGGATTTTGTACAAGAATGTTACACTATTTAACAATTTAACTAATGGAAAACAATGTTTCAACTGTTAATTAGCGTATTTTCTGGCGTATAAGTCGCACCGGAGTATAAGGCGCACCCCCAATGAATGATGTATTTTCAAACTTTTCCTATATATAAGGCACATCAGAATATAAGGTGCATCGGTGTATAAGGCGCACCTTCAATGAATGAAAAGAGTTTTACAAATATAATATAATGTGGTGTGTCATATGTGTAAAACTAATATATTTATATAAGGAGGTAATGATTTAACAATTGGAAATCAATGTTTCAACTGTTAATTAGCTTATTTTCCCGTGTATAAGGTGCACTGAAGTATAAGGCGGACCCCCAATGAATGATGTATTTTCAAACTTTTCCCATATATAAGGCACATCAGACTATAAGGCGCACTTTCAATGAATGAATTTTTTTCCAAATATAAGATATAAATATATTAAAGTTTTCCGAATATAAGGCATACCGTATTATAAGGGGGACGATTTAATTAATGGAAAACAATGTTTCAACTGTTCATTAGCGTATTTTCCATTATATAAGGCGCACAGAAGAATAAGGTGCACCCCCAATGAATTATGTATTTTCAAACTTTTCCAATATATAAGGCACACCGGACTATAAGGCGCACTTTCAATGAATGAAAGGTTTTCCAAATATAATATATAAATATATTAAAGTTTTCCAAATATAAGGCACATCACATTATAAGGCGCTACAGGAGAGGCTGGGGTTACACTCGACTTCTACAGGGGGGGAATGGAGTTAGTGGCGACTGACAGTAGTTGCGAGTCCAGTTGTGACTTCACATATAAGGCGCAACCGTATACACATATAAGGCGCAGGGTCATTTATTGAAGGCTTTTGGGTGCGCCTTATACATTGGAACCGGAAAATACGGTACTCACATTCGGGCAATGTCCCATTGTAAAGCCTTTATTTGCTTTTTTTTCTTCACTGATAAGAATAACTATAATGGTGTTTCCATTTTATAGCGACTTCCTGCTTCGATCATTAATCAGTGCAAATATTTATCCACGTAGATCTCCAACATGCATCCCACAGGGAGACAATAAACAGAATCAATATTTGCACCCGTGCGCCATTTCTCCAGGCAGTACAGTTCAGCATGCGCCGCTCATCTCTTTTAATGAAGGCTGTGGCCTTAATACATAGATTGTTCCCAGCGCAGTTCCCGGATCTTGTGACATCACTTCGGAGGCGCATGTCCACATGGACAAGTTGCCCAAAAAATGTTATGCATACACATAAACAAATGCTTGCTTTTCAAATATCACATACTCCATTTTGAAAACTACGGATACATACTGTTTTATGTGCTAAAATGTTTGAAAGTACACAAAATGTGGCATTGCGGTGCCCATGCTGGCTGTGGATTTTTTCCCTCTCAGTTCCAAATAAGCTTTCCATCTAGATAACCGCAGTGGCAGCAGAAACTTTACACGCAAGTTATCAATGAATTTACTTTCACGTTATGGTGTGCATATAAATGAGATTGTCTGATTTGTTTTCTGTGAGGACTTCTGTTGATTTCCTCTAAATAAGATATGAGGGTGTAAAACGACCTTGAGATTGGCAGGGCGTGTGAGATTATGTGTGGGTTGAGCGCCGGTTTAATCAGTACAGGTGAAAACTGATTACAAATGTAAATGGCCGTCCAAACAACTATACAGACACTTACACTTCAAAAGGAACAATAGCGGGATTCCGCTAGTGTATGTTTCAACTCCAAAAATGGCAAAATATTTTCATTAAAAAATTAAAATGGCGTCCCTTATCTCCCTTCAAAAAGAGAATGTGAACAAAAATCAAGCTTAACTCATTCACTGCCATTCACGAATTTATCCGGGAATTGAAAATATGACGGAGAGTTTTGTTTTTTCTTGTTCGGGTGCCGATAGAGCGCTGGCCATTTCCTCTGGCAATGTGTTTTCCTTTCCAAAAGGAGGCAGCATTTCCCTTATTTCCACCTTAGCGCCTTTTTTCCAGCTCCAGCAGTTGTTAAAACCTGGTATAAACCAATATGAATGTATTGCATTGTATTTTGGACAGCCGTTCTCATTTCAAGCTCATATAACATCAAACCCATATAACTTAGGAAATAACTCTAAGATATCTTAATGCACTTAATTGAATGTTTATATAGTCCTAAAACTCAATATTCTCTGGGTCCAGGAATTCGAGTGACAAAACAAAAACCCTGGCACTGGTGTGGACGCATTTTTGCACATGCCTGGCAGTTAATGAGTTAACCAGAATTCACAATTCCGTTTTATGACGAAGGATAAAAATCAACGCTTAAGAGCACACTGTAAACTCTATAAATGCTCGTGATTGTCTTATCATCTTTTTGGTTCATTGGCAGATACCAGCTGTTGTTGTGCATACTGCCACCTACTGTACAGGAAGCGTAATACGTTTGTAATCAACGGATCAATGGATTCAATGCTGATGAAAGGCAGTAATTTTAGTTGTCATTTGATGACTTAATGACATCAACGGGCTGAAGTACCCCAAATAATCATTTTGATTATTTCTCCAAAAGACGTCACATATAATCATAGTCAACACTACATCACGATTCAACTTCATTGCCCTCACTTGAAAAAGTAGCTGGTATAAAAAGGATAAATGCCACATAGTGTATGCAATAAATCTGCATAATTTACACGACAGCCATAAAACTGAGAAGCATAGAGAGCATACGGCTGACAGGCAGTCATAAACAAGACCTCATCATGACGCTCATCTTGCTTTGCTCCCTCGTAGCCGTCCATTTTAGGCTGCTTGTTATCATGGTGGGATTAAAACGCGTTGGTGTTGGTCACGGGTGTAGTGGCAATCGAGAATTTGGCGAGATTCCCGATCGAGTGCCGGGTGAAATTGTGATTCATAAGGCCATGTTCCCAAACCCACGCTCACTTTGTTGACAAATACATTTCGACGCTCTGTCTGCTGCATGCTGATTGTCCGACGGTCACCCATACCAAATGAATTTTCATGCCCGAATATAGGTCCGAGTATACCCTTGTTTGTGGGCGTTCGTTTGAAGGTTGTCACAGTTCATCATTTAACGGAAAAAAAAAGACATAAATTACAATGCATTTCGTTTTACAAGACCACTGTATTCATTATGTATAATCTAACCCCTTTTGGGGTTCATTCATTTCACATCAGTCATGTGCAATTAAAGTCAGAATCTGAGTCGAATCAAACTGTCTGAAACTAATCAAGAGCACTGCGATATGCAGTATTTAACTTAACTGTGGATGTGGAAGTGCCCGAGGACTGGCGCATGACAGCGTTACCATATTACATAAGAGTAATATCTCATGCGCGCATCGGATTGGAAAACAAACTCACAAATTCAAACGCCTCCAGCGCTACATTGTGAATCAAATCGGGAGGAGTTGGTTGCATGTATATTCAAAATATATTCCAGAAAATGTCAGCAAAGCAGGCTTTTTTGATACATCTGCTCCTTTTGTCCATAATCACGAGGTCAATGCGGAGGACACATCAGTTCATCCAGTTCATATTTACTCAGCCGCGATGTCAAGGAAGTGTTGAATTTGCATTCCAGACTGCTTGGAGAGGATGAATGGCATTCAGATTGGGGGGGATTAGACTGATGCGTGCTGAAAGAAGACTCATGCTGTCTATCAGTATGCATCAATCCATGAGTCTTTACCTAGAAGGAGGTCAAGGCTACGCACGGGATGGAGAAGAAAGTTTTTGCCAGAAACTGCGGGCAAAGACAGGTCAGACACCTTTAAAGGACAACCGACATCACTTTTTTGTTTCCTAACTGACATCAGAAAAACGTTTTATAGCATCTAAAATACCCAAAACACGCAGTACGATATTTTTAGTCAAATGCAAAACACAATAAAAATGACTTAAAGTGTCCAAAATCTGCAAAAAAATGAACCCGGCAGTGGCCGTTTTCAGAAGGTCCCGCCCCCTTGTTCGTGGTGTCATGCAAAGACGTCTTGCCTTGCTGGAGAATCAAAACAATGGCTTCAGATTCGGAGAATATGCTTTCTTGTTACTCATCCAGTTATGAATATGATTCAAATAGTTCTTTCTGAAGAGGAAAAGCATACATGTTTGCAATCGATTAAATAATTTATTCCATGCCATTTTGAGGCAATAGGGGGGGGGGGGGAAATGTAGCACTAAAAAAGTGGCAGAAAATGGCGACAAAGCTCCGTGTAAGGAATTAATCAGCCCGTTTCCACAGGCAGATTAATTTTTTACACGGAGCTTTGTCGCCCTCTTCTGCCTTTTTTTGGTGCAACACGAAGTTTTCAGACCAAACAAGTACAGCAAAATGATGGAAGGACTGCGACAATGTGTCCTTTTTTCGGTCAGGGACGTTCTTTCAGTGACATAGGGTGAGGATTCGTCAAACGTCCCGTTTCCAAAGAAGAAGCGCAGTCAAATGCAAAATGCAGAATTTTGTTTTGACATTAAACTGTAGATGAATCATCCATGACGTAATCAACTTGATAAGTTGATATTACCATTGATATCATATTTCCATATTAATGAGCTCAACATGCATGGAAAATGTGAGTGGAGTAATGAGTGGAGATTACAGAATGGCAGAACCAAACTCTTCATTCTCAAGAGGGGCGCAAACCACCTATGCCGTGTGTCTTTTAAACACACGGCTGCTGCAAGGGAGGCGTCCAACTGGATGACATGTATACAACCGTCACATATACTTCCACTTGCAATCAATCAAGATAGACGAGTAAACTGCACATACAACATCCCGAGATAATCAAGACGATATTCTTCAGGATAGTTAGAAGAGCAAAACAACGCGTGTCTGTCTACAAAGTAAATCGAAGCAAACACACTAGCTAAATAAGGTAACGGGAATAATAATGGCTTGGCTTCACACTTGTGCATCACAACTATAACCGGGGATGTTGTTTTATTTGAACGAAAGATAGATATTAAATTGCTCAAGAATGCAATAAGTCAATTAGATGCCGGGAAGAGTTGAGATCAAAATGTGAGCAAAGTGTCATATGAATCGCAGGGTTCTAAATATAGAATCGTGCATTCACAGCCTGGCGGTTCCTCCGCAGATGGGGAGATGACAAGAAGCCAACAACAAAGCTATATTCATTGTAAACTAATCGTTTCCAGGTTTTAAATTGCCACTCAAGCTGGGATTTTTTTTTTTATTATTACATTGAGATGGGCGATTCGAAAAAGACCCTTAAGAATCAAGGACGACGCATTGGCAATAAAAAACAGAACGGCGGAAACTATTTTCTGTGGGAAGATGGCATTAATTATGAAGGACAGGGAGCTTGTTCACTCTCCAGGCTGCACCTCATACGACGTGTGCTACTTCAAAATCCCACCGAGCGCGGAAGTGAAAATCAATCCCGTGGACACACACTCCTTATTGACTCTCATTTCACCCAGCGCGTTCAGGACGGCGTGCAAGGGCGTGGTCAATGACAGGAGCAGGGCTGCCTGTGAGACATGAAAGACGGTGCAATCCTGCCACGCCTTCCTTGTACCTCTGTTTCCTTTAATGCTTCTTAGTAGTTGACAAAAAGGAAGGGAGGGGCCAGCCTTGAATAGTGGAAAGCCCGATCTAGATCGACTGGGCTAGAAAAAGAACCGCACATGGATCATCAAGAGTATTATTTACCATTTGGGTTCATCATGCCAGTATCACTGTCTCTGATTTGTTTGATCACGGTGACGAAAAAAGGAAAGTTTTCCACAAAAGGAGTTTTTCCGTGCGCCCAGCAGCAGATCCATTTTCGTCTGTTTCCATTGGAACGCAACCAGCATCAATGTGCAGTTTTGTAAATATATTCATTTAACGCAATCACAAATGTGGTTATGGTTTCCAGTGGCGTACAAGTTCCGCAAGTCTGCATTATCGCTAAAGTGGGATGCTGTACAGGATGCTGACATTTCAACTTGAGCTGTCCTGATCGATAAAACAATGAATACTTGGAACGCGCCGACAGAAACGCTTGTACTGGTGCCAATTCATTAATACCTCAAAACGTTTGACATTGATACCACTTTACTAACCTGACATTGTCCTCCCTGAGCATGCGGTTTGACAGAACATTTCTTCAAAGGGATTATGCTTGCGGAGGCTTTGTATAGACACTCCCAGTTGAAGTGTGTTCAGACTCCCAAAAACGACTGCATTCAATCTTTTAAGCACTACAGGGGTCTGAAACTCTGAGAATCGTTAACTGCTTATAGGCAGAAACAAGACTTGCTTCATCTCTATCATCATCCATTTTGCATGATAGGATTAAAATAACATGGATGAACGATGTTAATGTACCGTATTTTCCAGTGTATAAGGTGCACCAGACTATAAGGCGCACCTTCAATGAATACAAAATAATGTTCAAATATAATCTATAAATACATAAGTTTTCTAAATATAAGGCACACCACATTAAAAGGTGCTAGAGTCGAGGTTGGGGTTATGCTTTATATATGCCAGCATGGACCGCACACTACTTCTTCTGCAGGGGGATATGGAGTCGCTGGCTGCGAGTAATAGTTGCGAGACCTGTTGTGGCTCAATGTTATTTCACATATAAGGTGCACCAGTGTATAAGGTGCAGGGTCATTTTTTTTTAAAAAAACAAGGCTTTTGGGTGCGTCGTATACACCGGGAAATACGGTAAAGAAGGCAAATAGTAAAGTTGGATGTTAAACAAACACACACACACACAAATAAATAAATAAACAGATACACAGAGAAAATATGAATAAATGAACAAATAACTACCTAACTAATTAGCTAGCTACCACTTAGCTGGACGGACGGACAGACAGACACATCGATAGATAAACACATGCACAAACAAATAAATGGCTGAATAAATGAACAGTCAATTGAACACATAAATAAACAAACAAATAGATGGATAAATCAATCAATCAATCAATAAATAAATAAATGAATGAATGAATAGATAAATAAATGTGCAGGTAAACATTTGTCCTGCTAGCTGCTAGCTAAAGGTGTTCACCAGGATTCCGTAATGCGGGTGGTGTGTCAAAACATTACAATTCACCGAGCAATATCCAGCACAGTATTTTGTTGAGTTCTCCTTGGCTCACGTTAAACATTCTCTCTGAAAGTCTTATTAGAGTGTGCAAAGCTTTCACATCGTTGCAACACTAAAAGCTGTCAAGAGGGGGAAAAATTAGCTGACAAACTGAAGGTGGAATCAATTCAAATCATTTGGACTTTGCCAACATAGGAAAATGGCAACTGTCGCCAGAGAGAGTTGAAGCTCGAGTAAGTAGATGTAGACAAAACGACGTCAGCAGTGTCTCCCTCCTTTCAAATTTGCTCGCACACTGCTAAACCTACTCAATTAATCATACAGGCTGTATACGCATGCATTTCCAGCGCATTCGCATCGCACCTCTCTCGACCGAGCCTGCAAAAACTCAGCTTCATTATGCATGAGGCTCGCCGGAGCCGCTATATACATATAGCGGCTATATGCATAGCGCACTTGCCAGTCCGCAAGTCCAACCGGATAGGGTGGGGCTGGGTGTGATTAGCTCTTAAGAGTGTAATGAAAAGCGTCTCCTCTGAGACCTGTCACAGCACTTGGGGGCAGTGGATGGACTGTGACATGCCTTTCTGTTGCACAGAACAACATGTGAATACCAGGTCTCAGCTATCATGTCAATATCCATACAAGCACTGGTTATGACACAATTATTACTCGACGTACAGCTGTTATTTACTGTTATTTTCATACCAACTGCTGTTGTAGCCAAGGGGTTCCCGTGATCTCCAATTTGGAGTTACTGTGTTCTCCCTATGCTGTTTTCACGATGTATGCTGGTTTCCACCAACTATATATTATCATATTAAGTGAGGTTAAGACTAGTTTAAACAGTCCACTTCAGCATTTACATGATGTCACATAAGATGAAAAGAAGGAAAGCAAAAAGGAATTAAGCAAACCCACACTAAAAGCAGTAATACTGGACACGCAATGTTCAAGTTTGGAAATGCTCATTCAAAATCCCAAATCTCACATGTACTTTAGTGCAAGAGCAAATGAGGCTAAGATATACAGTCATACCGCGGTTTTTGCTCATAATCTGCTATAGAAAGCTGTTCGAGAAGCTTTTTTTTTTCAAAATCTGAAACTATTTTATTGACCCATGATTGGGGCAAAAATACTATATCGAAATAACAACAAAAACATTGCATTAACTCATTCACTGCCAGATGATGTGCAAATATGCGTCCACAGCAGTGCCAGGGTTTTTGTCATTTTCACTAAAATTCCACAATATTGAGTTTTAGGACAACATAAACATTCAATGCAGTGGAAGAAACCTTCGACTCTCTTTTTTCATTCGAAAAATGAATTAATTCCTAAGTTATATGGTCTGGAGTAATATGAGGTGCAAGTGGGGGCCGCTGTACAAAAGGCAAAAGTCATTTTCTCTTGGGTTTACTTGATTTGGTCAACAAAACGATTCATGGTTGTAATCCGAGGTGTAAAAAATCTAAAATTTTCTTTCTCTAAAAAACCGATTTCGGTCTAGAACAGAGACATTTGAAAACTCGAGGTATGACTGTACAGTGGGACCTCAACTTACAAACACCTTATCTTACAAACTTTTCGTCTTACAAACGTCAAATTTATGAAAATTAAACCTTATAATAAGCACTATTTTCACAATACACACCCACCACGGCTGGCGGAGTGATCTTCGGCGGAAGCACACGACCGAACAGCACCAGAGGTTAAGTTACCAACAGGAAGGTGACTCTCCTTCCATAAGCCATCAACGACCATCAAAAAGGTAAATACAACTTTATTTTACAGCAGTTTATTTTTTTACAGTCCTCATGTCATGCGCCTCTCTTTCCAAACCGCAAATATCTCTATATAAAAAAACCGTCAACAATGGTATCCTTGGGATTTTGTGGCCCATCTCCTTAATAAGTTACTGGTAAATATCCAGGTAAATATCCAAGAAACTCGACCTTTTGACCCCATGACTAAAATATCGCTATTAATTAATCGCTCAATTGCCTGATGTGGAGCTTCTTTGTTCAGCCAGGTTGCCGTCATGTATTAGTTGGTGTGTACGCACAAAGTGTGGGTGTGGGTGGAAGAGCCTCAGGGCAGCAAAAAGGAAGCAGCTGTCAGTACCTCAATGTAGGATGTAAGCGTCGAGTAGACCTTGATTGGTGCTATGATGTAGGAGAGCCAGGTGGTGATGGGGAAGCTGGTGGTCACGGCATGGGTCACTTCCGGCAGAGAAAATATCTTGAAGCCAAACTTTTCATAAAGTTTCTGTAGCTCTTCATCTGGTTTCTCTTCTCCCTCAGACAGAATGCTGCCGACGACATAGCGGCGCTTCTCTGCCCGTCTCTAAAAGGCAGATATTGAAAGGGGGGAAAAAAGGTCAGAAGATTATGTGTGTTTGTGTGTGTGGCTTCTACCACAAGTCATTAAAATTGCTCCGATTCTTACTCAGACAAAGATCATCTTTGAAGATCAATTGAAAAATTAAATAAGCGTGTACTGGTTCAACCGTTGAAATGTCGTGGATGTGACATTCCCACAAAGTTACCAAAAGATGAGGTGAAATGTATGATGA
Organism: Hippocampus bargibanti; assembly: GCF_051943395.1. Taxonomy (NCBI): domain Eukaryota; kingdom Metazoa; phylum Chordata; class Actinopteri; order Syngnathiformes; family Syngnathidae; genus Hippocampus; species Hippocampus bargibanti. The sequence continues at coordinate 6,223,186 of NC_142745.1, forward strand.
AAGATTTACGATGCAACTTGGTAAGATTTACTGGCGTGACCTTGGTAAAATGGGACTGCAGTGGTTCGGATAGCTGGCTTTAGCCTAGCTGGCATGGAATCAAGGCTCCATGTCTCATTAGTCTCTCGATAGCATTTTAAGGATCACCCCCTTTCATGAACTTATGTCAGATATTATATACGATGACATTTAGTCCGTCTAAAAAAAACAGTCTAATCGAACCGAAACGGTCTTGACATTATAACGTCAGATTAAATGATGGCTGGAAATCTACTGTACAAAGGGGTCAGCGCAAAGCTAAAAACACCTGTCATGGTAAATATGAAAAGCCTGAATGTTAACCGATGGATATGTTGCACTTTACATCCTTGAGAGAGCAGGAGCAGAAAATTGACAGTTTTGGAGAATAACCACGCCACAGACTACTGAAGGTTTGGATCAACGGTCTGAGGTGTTGGGTAAGAATGTGGAGACTATCAAACGCATCTTGATGGACACTACACATTAACAAACAGAAGGAGAACAAAGGGTCTGAAAGAGCATAAAGTCGGTGGGAAAATTTAGTTATTTCTCGGCGTGTAAACAATAGAAAGACTCGGCAATGACTAATCTGTTCAATTCAGCACGTTTTGTGTCAGAACTGGTCACGGACAAACAATGGAGGAACTATATGAATGAACAAGAGAAAGTAGAGTCTGTGTAGCCTGAACATGATAAATAATAATAATAATAATAATAATAATTAATAATAATAATGCAGTCATCAACATTGTCCAATGATATTATCTAATCCTATTTTTTTTAATGAATGGTAATTATGCGTACACGCCTCACCCCTTTTTAAACCTTCGTTTCTTAACAGTCATTCTCTCTCCCCCGCAGTGCGTCAACACGTCTGCATGCAGCGACAGACTGACAATCACAAAGGTACTTGTCAGTTACAAGAAGATGTGACAGCGCATCACCCGTATGCATCTGGTTGAAATTTCAGCGTTGCTCAGAAGAACGCAGGACAGTCCAATATATTTTTGTTGTTGTTAGTTTTGTCTAAAACGGTCACACAATGGATGAAGAACACTGCGGTTACAGTATGTGTTACAAGACAATAAGGTAATATAACACATTGTGAACAATCCTTGCTGTACAGGACAAGAATAGGATTTTTTTTTGTAATACAATTTCAGCAGTGGAACAACGTTAAGGCCTGCAAAGCCTTCTCTGCTGGCCTAAAACTATCTGAATCAAGGACTGATGTTAATTATATTTTGTCCATGAATTGTTATTAAATTGTTATTAAATTGTTATTAAATAAATATTAAATAAATATTAAATAAATATTAAATAAATATATATATGTATATATAAATAGTCTTTCAACTTACTTTCATTACTTTCCCCCTGTTGCGCTGCTTCCAGATGTCTGTTTTCCTATTTAAGCATTTAACCAATTACGTTTCAGCCATGATTTGTTAACAGGGTCAGAAATCTACCTTCACAATCAGTTCTGCGGGCTGTCGATCAAACTGTTGCTCAAACCAAACATTTCAGGTTGGCAAGCCAAAAGGGGTACCAACACCTTTTTGAAGGCGCTGGACAACGTCAGAGTTTACGCAAACTATGATTGATCACAAGCTGCGAGTGACAAGAGCATACTGGCCAGAGCTAGCACACTGTCTATCGGTAGCGAGCTGCATGAGCAAATATATTGTTGTGTTGATTTAATAGCGGTTTTGTCAACCCACAATGGCTGAAGGAGAAGAAGAAATGGATTTGGTTGCAGATTTACTCCTGTTCCAGCCATTTTCCAGATGGACTTTTCAAGAAAAAATGGACATCATTAAGAAAGGTTGGTCGGTTATTTCCTGGCTTATAGTACCCTCTAGTGGACATGTCGTAAGTCACACCACTCCTTTTTCAGTCTGGATTGATTCAGACAAGGGCTTAGCAAGGAAATCAATAGCCTGCCACTGAATTTCATGTATGAAAAGTTTAAACCTGATCTCTATTACACAACAACTATGATCCCAAAACAGTTCTATATAATTTCTTACATTATATTTAAAATGAATGCAAAAAAAAATCCTTCATGCTCATGCACTCATCCGGGAGGCATCATTTGAATGAACTACTTTGAACTAACTTAGACAAAGCTCTTTTGGCAACCGAGGGCGGTTCAGAAAGAGCACAATGACAGCAAGGTTTTTCAGATAAAAATAGTGAACCGTGAACAATAGAGGTGGGGGCGTATTGTGCAGCAAATCTCTGAAGTATATTCCCCTGAAGCTGTACAATTCAGAATGTAAACAAAAATGAAGGAGCAAATGTGTTTTGACAAACTTTTCAGAATTCAATGAAAGGAAAAACAATTCCATTCCAGAAAACGGAACGTCTTTTTTGATCAACTCAGAAACTAACTTTTCAAATAATAATCTGTTAGTTGTAGAAATGTTGAGGTAGGCCATGAAGAAATTTGAAACTGACATAGCATGGAAAAAGCAAGCCAACCAGTAAATAAGAAGCTTTGGAGCAGCACCATGCTGCGGTATCATGAATTTAAGATCAACATCACACTGACAGAAACGTGACTGAAATATATTTCCCTTTAAAGGACAACCGACGTCTCTGAACAAGTTGTGTCCATAATTTGTAAAATGGCTTCAAATGACTTCTACTGAGCGTATTTTACAAAGATTCCACCTCATATAGCTATATTTTATGTGTTAAGACTCGCGCTGAATATTCCGGAACTCTTGTTTTTGAGTTGGTGACGAGTCCGTGCGTGACGTCACTGAAGGAACGCCCCTGACTGAGAAAGGACACATTGTAGCAGTCCTTCCATCACGTCAATGCTTGTTTGGTCTGAAAACCTCGTGTTGCACCAGAAAGAGCCAGAACGGGGCATCCAAGCTCCATGTAAGGAATTTATCAGCCTGTGGAAACGGGCTGATTAATTCCTCACAGGAGCTCGGTGGCCATTTTCTGCCTCTTTTTGGGTGAGACATTTCCAACCAAATTTCTTTTTTACGGTCAGGGGGCGGTCCTTTAGTGACGTCACGTACGGACTCGTCACCAACTCAAAAACAAGACTTCCTGAATATTCAGCGCGAGTCTTAAAACATAAAATATAGCTAATTGCGGTGGAATCTTATTAAAATACGCTCGGTAGAAGTCATTTGAAGCCATTTTACAAATTATGGACACAACTTGTCCGGAGACGTCGGTTGTCCTTTAAGACCTACATACTGCTACTTGCTGCTCAATGACAGCACCCGTGTGTGGAGCTCTGGCGCTGAGGGGTGCACAGATGGGAGCCACCATCACTCATCCACAAGTGTCTGGCCTCGCCACATAATTATCACATTGAAAATGCTCCTCTTCCTATCTGTCTCATTTCGCACCTTTCGTGATGTGTGCGTTGTGCTGCAATTTGGATTTTCACGCGCAAGTATTCTACACTATTAAATATATGCTATTCTATGATATTCCATAACGCCTGTGTCTGAAATGGAACGGTGACAGCAGATACGATTGGTTCACTCTGAGTCTACGCTGTCACCTGGCAAGGAGCCACAGCAGCGTTTTCAATAGTAGGCTTCCGCTGCTTTTGACAGTAAATTATTCATCCTAGAGCGGCAGGACATCCTGGTTCTGTCAATAGCTGCGTCTGCATTGTCAAGACTGCATGACGAAAGCCTTTACACGTCTATTGTCGATGGCAATCTTTTGTGAGAAAGCCTTGCAGTAACTTTCAACAGAATAGCTACAATGTCTTCCAGTTAGAAAATTGTCTTGACATTTGTCAGATGTTCTGATTGGTAATTCTGGACATTTTAAAAAATCCACGAGAAAATAAAATTAACCATTTGAAGAGACTGAGAAAAAGATGTGCATTTACAACAATTAAAATCAACATTTACTATTTCTCAAATGAAAGCAGAGGTCTGGCACCGCCACTTCTGGACATTAGGGATGTATACAGAGCGACCAGCAAATTTTAGTTCGCTGACGAAGCACCTCGGATGAGAAGCGTCCGAAAAACTAGATGTACAGATGATGCCTGAAGAAACTGTTAGAATTGGTTATATACACATGCTAAAAACATATATGTTATTTCATTTCTACTTATTCTTATCAATTAGTAAGTCCATATATGTATGTAGTTTAGTTTTCTGTATATGTGAATGAGTAAACCTTTTCATCTATATCTCAAAGTTAAAAACCGACTATACATTTGTATCACACATGAAAACTCATCCAAAACAGGCCTTTTTGTTTACGTTCATTAAAAGAATGACGTCAGTCCGATGGGGACGTGGAGGGTTTTTACCTGTGGTAATTAGGACTCGCTAAAGCAGAGGTCCCCAACCCCCAGGCCGCGGACCGGTACCGGTCCGTGGGTGATTTGGTACCGGGCCGCACAGAAAGAATGAATAACTTCCATAATTTCCGTTTTATTTATTATCTGAGTCCGAACTACGTTTTATTTTGAAAAATGAAAAATTACCAGATTACATCCGTCTTTGTTTCACTTGTTATTGTAGTGTATCTTATTTTGAAGGCACGTTTAAACATTACCATGGTGACCATAGAGTGTGAAGGGGCAGAGACGATGTTACATACAGTTTGTTGTTGTTGGCGCGATGTTACCAGGACTCTGCTAATAAAGTTGTATAAAAAATACACAATGGATTCACATTTATGATGATATTTAAAAGAAAGAAAAAAACAGTCTACATGCTTGTCGTGTCATTTTATTTTGTTGTATTTATCCGCCGGTCCGTGAAAATATTGTGACATTAAACCAGTCCGTGGCGCAAAAAAGGACCACTGCGCTAGAACATTCTGGTGAAGGATTTCAAAACAGAAAAGATTTTAGTTCAACTCAGGAACTTTTTTTTTTGTTTAATAAATTGAAGAATGATGAAAGTCTTTGATATTCTGAGCTGGTTCATTTTGACCTTGTTATCCGTCAAGATTTACGAGCGTTGGTCGACATGAGCCTCTATCCTTTGTCCTATCAAATGGATCAAGCTTTCACCAACCGTGTTCCCTTTCAACACGGATACACGGCGATAGTAGACATCAACAAACAATGTATGTTTTTGTATCATTAACTCATTCACAGTGAATGAGTTAATGATACAGGAGACCGAAGAGGAGGTTTATGGATGTGGTCTAAGAGGACATGAAGGTAGCTGGTGTGAGAGAAGAGGATGCACAAAACCGGGATAGATGGAGGACATTGATTCGCTGTGGCGACCCCTGAAGGGAAAAGCCGAAAGGAAAACAAGAACTCATTCACTGCCAGACACTCGAAAATGTGTCCATTCCATTGCCAGGGTTTCTTTCATTGTCACTTGAATTCCAGGACCCAGAGAATATGGAGTTTTAGGACTACATAAACATTCAGTACGGCGTTAGAAACCTTAGATTCTCTTCTTTCATCAGAAAAAAAAACGAGTTAATTCCTAAATTATATGAGTCTGGAGTTATATGAGCTTGAAATGAGGGCAGCTGTCCAAAATACAATGCAATACACACATTGGTTTCGATAGCGCTTGAACAAAAGCTGAAGCTGGAACAAAGCGCTAACATGGAAACAAGGGAAATGCTGCCACCTTGTGGAGAAGAAAAAACATTGCCAGAAGCCATAGACGGCGCTTTATCGGCACTCAAGCAATGAAAAAAACGGACAAGAATAATTACAAAAATATAATAATAATAATAATAATAATGATAATAATGATAATAGTAATGACAATAATAATAATAATAATAATAATAATAATACAGTATTTTCCGGTGTATAAGGCACAGCCAAAGGCCTTGATTTTCTTCAAAAGATGACCCTGCGCCTTATACGCAGGTGTGACTTATATATGAGACAATATTGAGCCACAACAGGTCTCACAACTACTGTCAGCAGCCATCGACTACCCCCGAGGAAGTAGTGCGTAAACCCAGCCACTACTGTAGCACCTTATAATGTGGTGTGCCTTATATTTGGGAAACCTTTATATATTTATATAGTAACCAGTATTTGGAAAACCTTTTTCAATCATTGAAGGTGCGTCTTATACTCGGGTGTGCCTTAGATATGGAAAAAGTTTGAAAACACACCATTTATTAGAGGTGCGCCTTATACTCCGGTCCACCTTATACACTGGAAAATACAGTAATAATAATAATCATTATCATCAAAGCATCCGAACTCGTGTAGGAATCGGCCCGTTTCTGATGAACTCATGCAGAGGTCACATACTGTACAGCAATAACCTTCATTCAACGCATGAGGCACTTAGTTCTAACAAATGGTGCCAATTCTCATCTCTACCTGATACTCTTACGCAACGTCTAGGAGGGTCTGGTGGGAGAAAAAGTCATTTCAAAAGCAATTCTTCGCCAGAGGCTACAAGAGCTATTTTTGAAGGGTGAAGGCTCTCAAACAATAAAAAGGTACAGCTGACAGAGGTAATTCTTTATTAGCAGACACATAATGAGGATTTACTCTCTTCATCTTGCCCGCTCTTGCTTGGCCTTGCATCTCTTCCCTTCCGGCTATCAGCGCTTGGTGTGGATTGTTTTTGAGGGTGGGGACCCTGCCGCAAGTGTACAAAGCTAAATGGGATTACACGTCGTGTGATGTGTCGATGGGATACTTGTTCAAACTAGGCCGGGTGCCAACTTAGGATTCAGGCTGAGGACACACTGCTCATTAAAAACCAACAGCCAAGCAATAAATTTCATTTTAACTCATTCACTGACATTCAAGCCCCGGTCAGACCTTTAGCAATGTTATTCCCTCCCACAAGGGGGCAGCATTTGCCTTTTGTACAGCCACCCCTCACTTTCACTGAAGATACTATAGATCAAGGGTGTCAAAGTCATTTTTTGCCGCGGGCCACATTGTAGTTATGGTTTCCTCTCGAGGGCCGTTATGAATTTGGGGAACCCATTAGAATAATCCCTTCAAATATTACATATAGAGCCCACAGCAAATTAATGAATAACTCGTTTGCAAATCTGAAGTCAAGAATAATGACTTTTATTGTGGTTGACATCCAAAAATATGAAATTTTGGCTCAGATTTTAGCAATCATCATGGAATTTAACAAGTTTGATTTGCTTTCGCGGGCCGAAAAAAATGATGTGGCGGGCCGGATTTGGCCCACGGGCCTTGACTTTGACACCTGTGCTATAGAACTAAATAAGATCAACAAAAACGTTTTTCCTGATGAAAGAAGCATTGAATGTTTATGTAGTCCTAAAACTCAATATTTAGTAAAATATGTTATCGCTGATATAGACTACTACAAAATTGTATTAGTTAATCAATAATTGGTAAAGTAATCCCAGTTGCATTCAGAATCAGAAAGCATAATTGGGGAATTTTGCAATCTACTGCAGCAAAATTAAAAGGAGTGGGCGCGGTGTGGAAAAGAAAAAAGGATTGCATGTATAAAAGAATGATAGAAGACTGAACTGTACAACTGCACAAAGAACTGTACACAGTGCAAATGATACAATTACAGTATAAAGCATATATGATATACAGAACTGTAAAGTGTATTTCCTCTACATAAGGTGACTGTGCTATTTACAATTACAATGTTTTTTTTTTTTTGGACAAAACGTTAGTTTTTAACTTTGGAAAGTTTTTTTTTAAAATGACATAACATTAGCTCGAATTGTGTCTTCTGGTAATGGAAATACTTGTTTGAGCTTAAGGAGGGCATGTGTTAAACTAGCCATCACATCCCAGTAGTTGTTATGATGATGGCAAGGACTACTACCACTACTATGCTGACTTCTTGCTTTTTCTTTTTGTGGTTGGCAAATATTGTACCAAAAATAATTGCGAAAATGTCAAAAAGTAAATAATCCAGGAACAAAACCGAAAGGAAAAGAAGAAGAAGTACCTGAGTCGCAGGATGATTTAAACAATGGCAAAAAGTGAAATTTAACTCATTCACTGCCATTCACGAATGTATTTGGAATTGAAACTATAACAGCGCCATTCCAGAATTTGTTCGGATTTTGTTTTTTCATGATTGGGTGCCGATAAAGCGCTGGCCATGGCCCCTGGCAGTGTTTTTTTTCCTTTCCACACGGCGGCAGCATTTCCCTTGTTTCCATGTTCGTGCTTTGCTCCAGCTTCAGCTGTTGTTAAAGTGCTATATAAATTAATATGAATGTATTGAATTTTATTTCGGAGATCCACCCTCATTTCAAGATCATATAACTCCAGACCTATATAATTTAGGAATTAACTTTTTTTTTCTTATGAGACAAGAGGTTGCTTACGCTGCATTGAATGTTGATGTAGTCCTAAAACTCAATATTCTGCGGGGTCCTGAAATTCGAGTGACAATGACAAAAACCCTGGCACTGGAATGGACACATTTTTGCACGTCTAGCAGTAAATGGGTTAAATATACAGGATGACGAGTATGCTACTGAAGAGTCTACTGCTTATTCCCTTTATATCGAGACTGTACTATCACAAGTCTTTTCAATGATGCTTAGACCTGGCTATTAAAGTATCCTGGGCGACTTGGCAACTACAATTACTGGCAATGGCGAGCCAACGGCCGGAGGCGGTACACGGTTGTTCTTGGCTGCAGTTGCGGATCTGCTCATCCAGCTGGCCACAACGTGGCCCTCCCCCTCGCCCAGATGTCGAGAGCGGAGGAGATGGTCTTCTCTAATAGGAGAGATGAACAAATTGCTCCTTCATCTATATTAGCGGACTGCCTCGCCAACTAATGTTTAGCTACCGTTCGCAAACTATGATTAATACCGGGCCATTTCATCCATTTTTTGTGTGCGTGGGGCGGGAAAAAAATAAAGATATAAACAATCAAGCAGTAGAATTGACGGTGTGGAAGATTTAAAGACATTTCTCAGCATCTTGTTTCTCTGAGTAATAGCAGAATGCGTGCTAATGTCTCGGTTTGCAGGGGGGAAAAAAAACCATTGTAGCATCCTTGGGCAAACACACACACACACACACACACACACACACGCACACACACACACACACACACACACACACACACACACACACACACACACACACACACACACACACACACACACACACACACACACACAATATTATAGGAGAAAAAATGACAACAGTCCCACAGCATGTTTCAGTCTGTGTTCCCGTTTTGCAGCTGCTCTCTATGGAGTCATCCATAAACATGAAATGGGAGCTTAGCGTACTAAAATCACACTAACTCCGAAACCTATGAAAGCGGATGACAGAGTATGAACATACAGTAAAGTCTCGTTATATCGATATCGGATATATCGATAGTCCCGGTTATATCGATACTATTTCTATGCACGCACGGAGAAAATTACATGCAAACAGGGTCGGATATATCGATAGTCCCGGTTATATCAATATTTTTTCGGACTCCCTTGAATATCGATATAACGAGACTTTACTGTATATATTTTTCAATTTACATCCCCATTCAAAAATGGCGATGAGCCCATCCACCTTTCATGTTCTTTCCATCGACAGACATCCAAACGGCGATAAAAATGCTGATAAATTTGACAGGGGAGTGCAGCGGCGTCGGGCGCTCAGATCAAAATTTCTCATTGATGAATTGAATCGCCGTGATGCTCTCAAGGTGAGTCAGACTAAATCCAATTTATACACCTCTTGCCAGCTATTGCCACCCCTCAATTCATCCCTCAGTGCCACTGCCACGCGTGTCGACGTGTGAAATGGTTTTCTCCTCTTGCCTGCCGCAAGAAGCCTCGGGAGCAACAGAAAAACACACGTGGACTTTGAGCCCAATCGGACAATATTTAGCAACCTGGGTATGTACAAAGCGTTTAAAGGACAACCGACACCATTTTTTGTTTCCTAACTTACATCAGAAAAACGTTCTATAGCATCTAAAATACCCAAAACACGCAGGCTGATATTTTTATTCAAATGCAAAACAGCAATAAAAATGACTTAAAGTGTGCTAAATCTGCAAAAAAAAAATTGAGCCGCGAATTGGGCATTTTCAGAAAGTCCCGCCCCCAGTTCGTGATGTCACGCCAAGGCATCTTGCATTGCTGGAGAATCAAAACAATGGCTTCAGATTCAGAGAATATGCTTTCTTGTTACACATCCAGTTATGAATATGATTCAAATAGTTCTGAAGAGGAAAACATACATGTTGGCAATCGATTAAAGAATTTATTCCATGCCATTTTGAGGCAACATTGGGGAGAAACGGATCACCAGAAAAGAGGCACAAAATGGCGACCTCCTGTGGCCACCTCCGTTTCCACGTTCTGGCCAGCGCTTTATCGGCACCCAAGCATGAAAAACAAATTAAAAACATTCAGGAATGGCGCTCTACGTCATATTTTCAATTCCCAAGTAAATTTGTGAATGGCAGTGAATGAGTTAAATTGCACTTTTTGCCACGTCTTAGCTCATCCTGCAACTCAGGTGCAACTTTTCAAATCTTTGTTCCCAGATTATTTACTTTGTGACATTTTGGCAATTCGAGACAGACAACCATACGCACTCACACTCACACCCACGGACAATTTGGAGTGTTCAATCAGCCTCCCACGCATGTTTTTGGAATGTGCGAGGGAACCCGGAGAAAACCCATGCGGGCCCGAAGAGAACATGCAAACGCCACACAGGGAGGCCGGACAGAGTCTTGAACTCATGACCTCTGCACCGTGAAGTCGGCGTGCTAATCAAGCAATGACTGGTCCAGATAAATAAAAAAAGAATACATTTTGTTTTAAAAAAATATATTATAGAGGAAAAATATTGTATATTTTCAATATATATAATTGGACTGTTGATAACGTAATTGCCCGGTGAGCTAAATAAATAAATGAACCGACAAGGGTGAATGCATCTCGCAAAACCATATTGAACAAGTCAATGCACAGTTTTGGGGAGAAAAAAAAACATACTAATTTTTTTCATACAATTTTTATGGAGGCGCTCAAATGCTCAAGGTTTTAATTATTATACAAAGAAATGAGATGTTGATCAGGACCCCAGAACTAATTGTGCTGGTAATCTATGATTAGGCCCCTCTTCCCACTCCCTGTGATGAATCTTCAAGCCAGCCTGCCTGCATAAGGACCGGTTACTCTTTTGACACCATGCTACACGACAAGAGCTTGTTTACCTCATCGAGAAATCTATTATAGCAGCAATACAAAAAAAACGAGAGAAAACTTTACCCCCAGGATATTCTTTGATCATAAATGATAACCTCAAATGTAGCCAATTTGTGTTTGTTTGGTGCACCTGCAGGCCAGCAAATTAACCCTAGGCTAAAGTGTTCAATTCCTCAGGCTGGTGTTTGCAATTACAAGCACATATGCAAACAGTCACAAGCACGGATGCGCATAACAAATCAAAACAGTTCAAGGGGGAGCAACGAGATGTTGAGCTAATTGGCCAGCGTTGACTCACAGACCGTCCTAAACAATGCAAGAAGAGAAGGTCAGCGACGCCGCAGACAGTTCAAACCACACAAAGTTGCCACGCTTGTCAAACAACAACTACACAAGCTAACTATTCACACCCATGGGTAATTTGAAATACAACAAGCATATTTTTAAAATGTAGGAATACACCCAAAAGTGCAAAGATGAAGGCCACTCAAGCTCAAGGTAAACTTGCAAACGCCACACAGTCAAGATTCGAACCTAACACGTCAGAATTATGAGACAGACATGCTAATCATTAGCCTGGAGTGTTGTCTGTTCATTTAATGACCACGTTTGATCATTATGATCACAAATTGAGCGCAACGAATTCAAGTTACCACATTAACTGCCATTCTCCACAACTCGAGGCCAGTAACAATACTGCCATCTAGTGGCCATAAGCAAGCGTACATAAACAAAGCTGAAAATTCCATTCAATAAATGTCTTTTATTCCAACCACGAAACGACATACTGCATTTTTTTTTCTTAGAAATTAGGCAACAGATAGAAGATTAACGTCCCAATTACCAACAACCTGTGATAGATACAAACAAGGTTTAATAAGCCTATTTAAAAAGTCACCTATCTGTCACAATATCACCATGATTATATTTAAAAAGTCACCTATCTGTCACAACATCACCATGATTACCTTAAAGAGGGCTGCAAAATAGTGGATGTTTTTTTTTTTGCTTTCTAAAAACTGCTACTGAAGGTTGAATACAGACTTCAGCCTTTCTTGTGTGTTGTTTGCATGTTCTACTTATGTTTTCTCCAGCTAGGAATTGCTGTATATGCACAACTGAAGACTTAAGACGCTCCTTATATAAACATCAAATGAAGATGTGCTGCAAGTCATGCAAATCTGTAGTAGGAAGAACAACCAAGGAACGTAAAATGCACGTCTCCTAAAGTAAATGTATTCCTCTTGTATGTAAAAAAGGCCATCATGGGGAAATAGCCATGAATTCAGCTTAAATGGGCCCCAGAATAGTGCTTCTGGCTGACTATTTAACATTCCAATTTACATTAGTATCACATCAAAAAAATATAACAGAAGAAGAGCCACAAGACTGTGATTTGTTTTTCAAATTCCCATAAAAGTCAGCTCTTATTTACAAATGAAGACGGTCATGACCAGGTCATGGAATAATGTTGCCATGCGGTGCGTAAAATCACATAAGCCCGCGATAAGAAGAAAGGAGCGTCAGCGCAGAGCGCCGATGCGGATGTGGAACTGTGGCGGCTTGGAATTGAAGCAGATTTATGTGGGACAGGAAATGTGAGACACTCTTTTTGTCAATGGATGCTCCAGCTGCGTGTTTACTTTCAACATTTAGCTTGTAGTCGACGTGCACATTCAACCATGATGTCTCTGATCCACTGGTGAAAAGATGCTTTGATCCTCTCCTCTTTCATCTAGAACTGCTTTATGTAACAAAGAGGGTACAAAAAGTGCTAAAGAATGAATGACTCTGTGTCTTTGTGTTATTTTTTAAATTTTAGCTTAGTTTTGGGAAAAGTAGGCCCACAGCATGAAATACAACCTCCATTCAATGTGCTGTCTGTGTGGTAGGCGTTTATCAGTTCTCAACAGATATGGGAGTAGCACATTAACACACACATGAAAGTAGAAAAACAAAATACATGAGCTGCTGGAAAGGCAGCCACTCTCGCGGCGCCGTCTTGAAGTAAAAAAAACTAAATAACAAATAATATGACAGCATAGAGACAATATGACAAAACAAAGACACAGAGAGACATTCATTCTTCAGAACTTGCTGTACCCTCTTTGTGATGACATGAAGCAGTTCCAGATGAAAGAGGAGAGGATCAAAGCGCCTTTCCACCAGTGGATCAGGGACATCATGGTGGAATTATTTGTTTTATATCAATGGGTTAGTTGTTTGTTTATCTACTTTTATGCATTGACTGTCATGTGACGTGACTAGTGCTCCACCTTATTATCCAGGTCACCATTGAAAGAGAAAGGGGTTTGTTTTTCCGTTTAAAAAACGATAATTAACAGATTGCGTATGTGGAACTGTTGCGGCTTAGAATTGAAGCAGATTTATGTGGAATAGGAGATGTGAGACAATCTCTTTTCGTCAATGGATGCTACAGCTGCGTGTTTGCTTTCAACATTTAGCTTGTAGTCAACGTGCACATTACACCATGATGTCCCTGATCCACTGGTGGAAAGACGCTTTGATCCTCTCCTCTTTCATCTAGAACTGCTTCATGTCATCACAAAGAGGGTACAGCAAGTCCTGAAGAATGAATGTCTCTCTGTGTCTTTGTTTTGTCATATTGTCTCTATGCTGTCATATTATTTGTTATTTAGGTTGTTTTTTTTGTTCTTTTGACTTCAAGACGGCGCCGTGAGAGCTCATGTATTTCGTTTTTCTACTTTCATTCCTTTCATCACTTTGCTGCTGTGAAATGTAAATTTCTCCATTGTGAGACTAATAAAGGCATATCCAATCCAATCCAATCCAATTGGTGAAGAGATGCTTTGATCCTCTCCTCTTTCATCTAGAACTGCTTTATGAACAAAGAGGGTACAAAGTGTTGTAAAATTGTCTTTGTGTATACATATTATTTTTGTTCTTTTGACTTCAAGACGGCGACGCGAGAGTGGCTGCCTTTCCAACAGCTCGTGTATTTTGTTTTTTCTACTTTCATTCCTTTTATCACTTTGCTGCTGTGAAATGTGAATTTCTCCACTGCGAGACTAATAAAGGCAAATCCAATCCAATTATTGGATTCACCAATGGGATAATCATTGTGATAATGTAAATACGGTTGGGTGGCCGTGGCGGAGTGTTATCTTACATGCACATGTTCGGGGTCATCATAGAAGATGCCGATCGTCCTCTGTTTGGGTCCAATGCTGCAAGTCTCAGTGAAGTCTTTCCCGTGGGCTCCCTCTTTGAATTTATAAGCAAATGTCACATTTGTAATCGGAGGTGGTCCCGTCTTCACGTCCACGTCCCCCAGGAGGCCCGAATAGATCGTATAGCCCCCGATGGTCACCACCAAGCACAGCAGAAGGGCGACGATGAGAAGAATAATGAACTCACACATATTTGGGTAAAGCGGCGCCGCTCACTGCAAGTTGTTTGATTGGGGAAATCTGTCCAGCCTGAAATGTTCTTTTCTGGTTTCGACGCGACGACAGTCACCCAGCAGGTTCATACAACAACTACAAGGGTGCGCACGGAAGAGAATAGGGGTTAAATTTAGTAAGCCGCAGTAAAAGACGTCAAGGGAGTCTGAAAAGATACTTTAGTTTACGGTAGTTTCCCCTAACAGCTAAATAAGCTTCCTGGATAGACCACCCACCTCCAAGTAGAGGGGTGCAGGCAATACCATTTTGGTGTAAAGAAATATTTTAATATTCGTAATAAGATAGCATAATTAATATTTCACTAGTAAAAACAAAGCTTTGTTTATTTCGTACAATAATAAAATTGTATTTGTTGAGCAATACATACATAGTCATACGACGAGCGACGCCGTGAGTGTGTAGTGGTTCAGTCCAACGATGACCGACGGAAGAGCGCATCAGGAGAAAACGGTGCTACACTTTTTCTATTCTTTAATTCGCGTTTTTTTTTTTTTTTTTTGTATAGATGATGTTTTGTTTTATGCTTTCTCGTTACTGACAGATGCAAACGTATGCCCCTTTAAAAATAGTGCACGAACCTCCGCAGACGGAAACTGGACTGTCATTGAAGTTTACGTATCAAACGATCAACGTTTAAATTACGTTTTCGGTTGGTGCATTAAAAAGAAATGACTGAGAACCTTTCTTTTTTTTTGCAGAACTTGAATTGCTGCTTTAGCAATTATGGTGGTCAAGTGTTTGTTTTACTCGCATCACTACTGTCGATTATGTGCTGAGAGTAAATGTGCACATTTTCACTAAAATGTCACAATAAATAAGGCTCCACTGGACAACCGATTTGTGGTACCTGACCAGTATTTCAAAGACCTCTATGTTAAGTCAGTCTGTACTGTTATGTATTCTGAAACGTCGCAGCATGTTTTACAAAATTGAATTCATGTAATGATGGACGTTTGGGTATAAGGATGCAGTACAATGAATCACAAAAAAACAAGTAACATTTTAATGATTTTTGTCAACGACAAAATAATTTTCACTAAACACAAAATCACATAATAAACAGTATCTGACAGAATTTTAACTAAGCTGTGACGCGAGACCCCCATGCATGTCTGTTGTAAAATGTGCTGAATAGATTGGTTGAAGAATCAGTATGTTTCTGAGTCATCTGTTTGATCCTGATCATCTTTCCCATCTGTATTCCTCTTCTTTTTCTTTTCTGCGTCACTGTCCTGCTCCTAAGGGAAAATGCACAATTAATCAGAAGCTCTTTGCATTTCGCAAGGTTTATGCAAATTGTCATCAACGGCAGATCAAATGTTCTGGCAATTGATAAAATACTATTCATTTGCTGGAGGACCATATAAAAATAACCCAGTTATCTTATCAGGCACACTAGCCTCTTTTTCACTGAACAGTCCCCTTTGGAAAGTGGTGAATTTATCCAAGTTCATGTCATCACAAAGAGGATACAGCAAGTCCTGATGAATGAATGACTCTCTTTGTCTTTGTGTTGTCATTTTTGTTTTTCCCAAGATGGCGGCGCGTGAACACGCAGCGGCTCCCCTCTCCCGGCAAATTGGCGTTTTCATGTTTATTATCTTTGTTAAAGTCATTATAAGTGCCTTGCATGCTGGGTCCGAGAGGACAGTAATTTCATTTGTGCTGTATGTCATGCATATTAGCATATTTGACAATAAAGCTGACTTTGACTTTGATGTGCCTTCTTAAAACAGTGTTGTTGTGAAATACACCATTATATTTCTTAATTATCACAATGAAAACATTACCTAACTCTTTCAGTTGTCAACAAACAGTTCAAGTCGAGGTAATGTACTGTATTTAAGCACAAGTGGATTGCATGTTGGAATTGAAAAATTAATAAACATATTAATAAATCAAATAAATCAAACAAATTAATAAATTACAAATGCATGTGTGCAAATTACCACAAAGTACTCTCCCAAATATTGCAAAATGGTTTTTGTCTTCCACATCACTCCACAATAGAGTATCCCACCACAGAGTTTCAGGATTTTTCTCACCTTTTAAAATGTTAGTGGATAAAACCCTTACCTACCCTGCCAGCTTTATCTCTTACATAAAAGTTGTAAATACCTCTTCCTCTGATTGGACCTGTGGAGCCAAGTCTTCTTCCTCATCCTCCTCACTTTCTTGTGTCCTTTGCGAAAGAATCTCTTCACCCTGTCGCATACAAGTGCAGTGTGTTATTATCAAATGCACATTATTAACTCAGTCTACCAAGTCAATACAAGTCATGTGATGTTCAACCTTTAGGTTGCGATTCTTGAGATTGCCGATCCAAAAGGCCCCCTGGCAGTTGTTGAGGGTGAGCATGGCCTTCACTCTGTAGACAAACAGCTCAAGACTCTTCTTCAAAGCCGGAACGTGGTTGGTCAAACTTGTGTCCTGGTGAATCTGAGTGTTGTGGAAAATACCAATATACAAGTTGGTTATTAATTGTTTGCAATTGGATTGGATTGGATTGGATTTGCCTTTATTAGTCTCGCAGTGGAGAAATTTACATTTCACAGCAGCAAAGTTATGAAAGAAAACAATGCACATGTGCAATGTACATTTCTTAATGAAAAAAGCTCTTCCTTCTATTAAAGGACAACCGACGTCTCCGGACAAGTTGTGTCCATAATTTGTAAAATGGCTTCAAATGACTTCTACTGGGCGTATTTTAATAAGATTCCACCGCAAATAGCTATATTTTACATTTTAAGACTCGCTCTGAACATTCAGGAAGTATTGTTTTTGAGTTGGTGACAAGTCCTCACGTGACGTCAGAAAAGGACCACCTCCTAACCGAAAAAAAAAGACGTATTGTAGCGTCTTTCCATCACGTCAATGTATTTTGCTGTACTGTTTTTTTGAAAACCGTGTGTTACATACAAAAGCCACCAGCAGAGGGAGCCAAAGCTCCATGAAACGAACATAGCATGTGGAAACGGGCTGATTCATTCCTCACAGCTCGGTGGCCATTTATTGCCTCTTTTTGGGTGAGACATTCCCCCCGCCCGTTTGCCTCAAAATGACATGGAATAAATTCTTTAATCGATTGCAAACATGTATGCTTTCCTCTTCAGAACTATTTGAATCATATTCATAACTGGATGTGTAACAAGAAAGCATATTATCCGAATCTGAAGCCATTGTTTTTATTCTCCAGCAATGCAAGACGTCTTGGCGCGACGTCACGAACTGGCGGCGGGACTTTCTGAAAATGCCCAATTTGCAGCTCAATTTTTTGCAGATTTTGGACACTTTAAGTCATTTTTATTGGTGTTTTGCATTTGACTAAAAATATCATACTGCATGTTTTGGGTATTTTAGATGCTATAAAACATTTTTCTGGTGTCAGTTAAAACAAAAAAGTGACATTGATTGTCCTTTAATGAATTCACAGTATTGATTTAACTTTCAGGAAGAAATGTGGTTTGGTGGTAGTGGGGTTGAGGTCTTGAAGAAATGTAGCATGATTCTCATTTATTTTAAGACACATTGGTTATAAAAAGGGTGTCCTGATATATTCGAACGAGAGATGTTGGTGATGTGAACCCGTCAATTAAACTGTACGGTATGAGGGAAGGCAGTGTAACAATATACACGAATCTAGGCAGAAACCTTGGAGTGTCCACAAATGTGATGAAGCTGTCGAGTGCTGAGTTGGAAGGTCTTCAACAGATTCTGCACGTCCCCCTAAGAAAGAAGACTTAGTCACTTTCCTTGCAATACTTGTTTCATATTTTTTTTCCTTTTTCTCCTATTTAATGTCGTCTTGCCTATAACAGACATCTCATACACACCTTGTGCCTTTTGAAACTGTAGTCGAGCAGTGGCATCCCCAACTTTAAGAATGACTCCAAGAAAAGACGTCCGTACTACCCATGAAGAAAACAAAAGGTTTATTCATTCAAAGTCCCCTTTGGGATATACAAATACATTTCAGCATTAGAATCCAATTCACCTTCAGGCAAACGTTAAGGACCAGCCTCGAGTCAAACACCTGTGAGACACGGATTCAACGTCAAAAAAGGTGAATAAGGTAAAATAAAAGTAATCAAAGGAATTGAGCCAGCAGAAGACAAACAGATGACACACCTTGACTAGGCTGACCAGGATGTGAAAGTCCCGGACTGCCAGGTTCCATGTCAGCAGTTTCTCACTCTGGGCCTAAAGAAGGCGTGGATATTTGGGCATGATAATCGGATCGTACACTGACCGGTTATTTGATTGCATACACCAATGCGATTTAATGAGATTCAACACAAGAACTGTATAAAAATTTCTGCCTTTACAAATACTGTATAATGTTAATTCGTGATTGAGTCAAAGTCAGCTGTATTGTCAAATATGCTAATATGCATGACATGCAGCACAGATGAAATTACTGTCCTCTCTGACCCAGCGTGCAAAGGCACTTAAAATGTGGCTAAAAAAGACAGACAATTGACAACAGACAATACATGTAATTTCTGAATGTAAAGTGAGATAGTGTTGTATGTAAAGTGACGTAGTGGAGTAATGCAAAAAAAAAAAAACCTATGAAACTATCATAGAGGTATTAATAAACTATCCGTGTTATCATTGTGTGAGTATTCCTGTAAAGCCACAATTGTAAGATACTGTACCGTATTTTCCGGTGTATAAGTTGCACCCAAAAGCCTTCATTTTCTTCCAAATATGACCCTGCGCCTTATACACAGGTGCGCCTTATATGTAAAGTAATATTGAGCCACAACAGGTCTCGTAACGACTGTCAGCAGCGAGCGACTCCATTTCCCCTTGTAGATATTCCTTGTGTGTTCTACATACTTGGCAATAAAGATGATTCTGATTCTGAAGTTGTGTGTAACCCCAGCCTCGACTGTAGCGCCTTATATTTTTCAAACTTTGATATATTTATATATTATACTTGTGCCTTATAGTCCAGTGCGTCTTATATATGGAAAACGTTTGAAAATACACCATTCATTGGGGGATGTGCCTTATACTCCGGTGCACCTTATACACCAGAAAATACGGTACTTAATGTGGTTGGTCAATGTACGTTATAACGACATGTTGTTTGGGGTGACATCTGGGAGCACACCTCACTGCTGTCATTGATTTTGCTTGATGGAATCTTCCGGATTGATTTTTCCAGCTCTGCCATCAAAACTTTATAGAAGACCAGGAATGTCTGCCTTTTGGAATAGAGATCAAAATGCAACCTCATACCCGCACGTTGTCAAGATAGAATTGAATATAATGACAATGAGGATTTATTTACTTGCTGAGTGTTGGCCAGGAAGCGGAACTCTCGTCTTTTGATGCGTTGATTATCTGAGGAAAGCCTTCATGAGCTATTTCTTCCACCGCCTTCAGGACATCATCTACGTGGTCCATGTAGATACTGTGGACAACAACAATTTCAAATAATAACTCTGAGTCTTAATTGATTCCCCAAAACATTTTTCTGTCTTTTCTGATTTAAATTGCCACCTTTTAGAGACACAAAAGACTCAGTACAAGAACTGCATGAAAGGGGGGAGCTTGTCCTAGTCCATAGGAGAGTCATTTAAAAACACAAATATTCCGTTCAATACTAAATTCTGAGAGATATTTAAAAAATACTTTATTCGTGATTGTAAAAAGTAGTGTCGCATGAATGCAGTTTATCCAATTGTGAGGTGCTTCTGGTAACATTAAAGGACAACCGACGTCACTTTTTTGTTTCTTAACTGACACCAGAAAAACGTTTTATAGCATCTAAAATACGCAAAACACGCAGTATGATATTTTTATTCAAATGCAAAACACCAATAAAAATGACTTAAAGTGTCCAAAATCTGCAAAAAATTGAGCTGCGAATTGGGCATTTTCAGAAAGTCCCGCCCCCAGTTCGTGACGTCACGCCAAGACGTCTTGCATTGCTGGAGAATTCAAACAATGGCTTCAGATTCAGAGAATATGCTTTCTGGTTACACATCAAGTTATGAATATGATTCAAATAGTTCTGAAGAGGAAAGCATACATGTTTGCAATCGATTAAATAATTTATTCCATGCCATTTTGAGGCAACATTGGGGGGGAAATCGATCACCAGAAAAGAGGCACAAAATGGCGACCTCCTGTGGCCACCTCCGTTTCCACAGGCTGATAAATTCCTTATATGGAGCTTTGACGCCCTCTTCTGGCGGCTTTTGGGTGCAACACGGTTTTCAGACCTAACATGTACAGCAAAATACATTGACGTGATGGAAGGACTGCTACAATGTGTATTTTTTTCGGTTAGTGGCGTTCCTTTAGTGACGTCACGTACGGACTCGTCACCAACTCAAAAACAAGACTTCCTGAATATTCAGAGCAAGTCTTAAAACGTTAAATATAGCTATATGCGGTGGAATCTTATTAAAATACGCTCTGTAGAAGTCATTTGAAGCCATTTTACAAATTATGGACACAACTTGTCCGGAGACGTCGGTTGTCCTTTAAGTTGGCATACCTCAGGAGAGAGTGAAGTGCTTCATTGAATTTTGTCCCTCGTTGCTTTTCACCACTGATCGTTATCCACGACTGGCTCAGGAAACCACGTGCAAGAGAACCTTCAGTAGATAACACAACCAACCAATCATCATGGAAGTCCGTTTGATTATAAAGGAGGAGATGTCATTGTGAGACAGATGTTTGACTAACCAGTCTGCTCCCTGTAAGCAATTGCGTTGCCTCCTTTCTCGGAAACAGTGGACAACAGCTGAGCGAGGCACAGAGCTGAACTGAGATTCGGAATGGTACTGCGGAAGTTCAGCAGGTATTCAAAGCTGTGTCTGGGCACAAAATGACAAGGTTTAACGTTTTAATACGCACAGTATACAGTATAATGTCAAAAAACTATCATTAAGATCAGTGGGTGTGATTCACCGGAATGTTCATAAGACTAAAAAAAATGTTTTTTTGTGTGTGTGTGTAAATGGTGATTTGAGAACCAATTTTAACTCCAATTTGAATTCCTGCATGGAGGTGCCTCAATAATTACATATTGTTAACAGTCTCCGGCAAAAAAAAAAAGTCATTATCAGGTTACCACTCATTCACTGCAAGACGTGCAAAAATGTGCCAGGGTTTTTGTCATTGTCACTCAAATTCCAGGACCCACATAATATTGAGTTTTAGGACTACATAAACATTCAACGCAGCGTTACAAACCTTAGACTCTCTTCTTTCAAGAGAAAAAAAGAGTTAATTCCTAAATTATATGGATCTGGAGTTATATGAGCTTGAAATGAGGGTGTCTGTCCAAAATATAATGCAATATATACATCTTAGTTTATAGAGCGCTTGAAGAACAGCTGAATCTAGAACAAAGCGCTAACATGGGGAAAAAAGGGAAATGCTGCCCCTTGTGGAAGGGGAAAACATTGCCAGAGGCTATGGCCAATGCTTTATCGGCACCCCAGCAAGACAAAACAAAACCCGAAAAAAATCAGGAATGCGATCTACATCATATTTTCAATTCCCGAATACATTTGGAAATGGCAGTAAATGAGTTAAAAGCACTTGTTCTGTATTGTATAGTTTTGTCCAGTGTCCTTGGGTGTGACTCTTGATAACAAACGCTTACTCTGACGAAAGATTAAAATGCTGTGGTTTCTGTAGCAATTGGGTGTAGTAGTCACACCAGGAAGCTTTCTTACTCACTTAACAAGCAGCTGTAGATTGAGCTCATCTCCTCCATCTTTCACTCGACCCGCCAAAACTCGCAAAGCTTTCTTCAACAAGCTCCGATTTCCTAGCAGGCTAAATCCAGACCTGTCATTTCAATGAACACACACATACAAATTCTTCCGGGTGCAAAAACAAACAAGCCCGATATGATGTAGTGCTCCCTGCTCACCAACTAAAGATGTTGTTCAACACTTGCAGGAGAAGCTGGCAGCAAGAAGATATTAACTGGTGTTCCTGAGCGTCTATGGTGGGTCCGTCCACAATACCGTCATTGTCAGAGAGTAATGTCTGAATACACGACAGAAAACAGTTGAAATAAAGATGGTCCATTTTGAATCTCAGTCTATTTTTTTCTACCTGGAAATGGTTGTGACAGTTCTCCAAATGAGAGCAGAGGGCAGGCAGCATCTGAACACAGAAGGAAGCTACATCTTGGGGGCTCTTCTGTTGGAGGTGGGAGAAGCCAATACTCTTGTCGACCCGTGCCTGTCAGCACATAGATGACAATCAATGTAGAAATAGTTCAGTAGTTGAATGTTATCCGTCAGTCTATATTGCTATCAAAGCTAAAGATGATTGTAAAATAAAGTATTAGATGTTTGGCCATATAACTGCCATCTATACCACTTTAATCATCACATTATTAGGTAAAGGTTTTATTTTGCCAAAATAACATTGACCACTTCTGAATTGGACTTTCAAAATCAAAGGGGGAAACAGACTCAAGTAATTAAAAAAGTAAATGTCATATGTCAATGTGCCCCTCAAGTTTGAACACAGTTGATTAAAATTACAATCTGGGAATGTATGCAACTCTGCATGCACGGATGAGTTGATCGTCGATTTTTACAACAGACCGTGCCAGGGTTTTTGTCATTTTCACTCAAATTCCAGGACCCACAGAATATCAAAATTTAGGACTACATAAACATTCAATGCAGCGTTAGAAACCTTAGACTCTCTTTTTTCATCAGAAAAAATAGTAAATTCCTAAGTAATATGAGTAGGGAGTTATCTGAGCATGAAATGGGGACAGCTGCACAAAAGGCAAATGCTGCCCCCTCATGGAAGGAAAAAAACATTGTTGGAGGTCTGACTAGCGCTTTATCGGCACCACCTCGCAAGAAAAAAACTAAAACCGATCAAATTCTGGAATGGCGCTCCACGTCATATTTTCAATTCCTAATAAATTCGGGAATGGCAGTGAATGAGTTACTATCCAAATTTCTCAATTCCTCTCATGACCAATGTGAGTCCAAAAATAGTATTTAAGTGCAGTGCTGTAATGATGCAGCCTTTACAGTCTATTTGTGTTCTGTTCTTTTGACACTTGTGCACCTTGAGGAAAGGCACTCTTTTAGTCGTCAGTCGGAACGCCATTTTACGCAGCATATCTTCCAGCAGGAAAATCAGCTCTGCCGGACCCAACAGAGCCTTCTGGTGGTCCTGAAGGAGATTCAGAACAAATATTATTGATATGCATTTTGATTTGAAATTTTGAAAAGTGGGTCCCACTGAAAAGGTCTCACTTTGGCGCCGAGCTCAGAGTCCAGCATGAAGCTAGTTCGCAAGCCACATTCCAGCAAACTGAGAAGCTCCATGTCAAGCTCCCTGAAAAACGGCCTGTAGGATGCCAAGTTAACTCCTTGTCGGGCCTCCTTCTCTTTCTCTTTCTCCATCTCCTTCTCTGGATCCTTTTAGAAGAAGTTACGGGCGCATTACTTATCGCAGTACCACAAGTCAAGTGTACAAGAAAATAACGAATGAGACTGACTGAAGTTTTCATTGATGATCTGTTCACAATATTGGTTTGTTACCCTGTAAGCCTACACCTACAGTCATTTGTTTTTAATTCCACAAAATTGTATTTTGTTTACTGTAACCACCTAAGTTATACGTCTGTGTAAGCTCTCAGTCGTACAGGAGTGGTCCATCGATGAGAAGGTTTCTTCAGCCGTCATCTGTACAAAAGTGAAGGTTTCGGACGTTTCGCCTCCTATCCAAGAGGCTTCGTCAGCGAACCAAATTGAACCTCACCCCACCAATTTGGATCGTTCATACAATAGCCTGCTTAGGCAAAACAGGTTAGGCAACTTTCGTAATGCTGATGAGGGTCGTTATGCTGATGAGGTGATACCGGTGGGAGTGGGGGTAATAGGCCAGTCGTTAGTCAGGAATGTAGGAACAATCAGTGGGGCCACAGGGAGGGGTCCTCTGCCCCCCCAACCTGAGAGTAGGGACCTATCATAGCTGTGTCCGGCGCCACCATGTCTGGACATTAGGGATATATAAATGGGGCCGATACGACCAGTCAGACTTTAGTTCGCTGACGAAGCCTCTTGGATAGGAGGCGAAACGTCCGAAACCTTCACTTTTGTACAGATGACAGCTGAAGAAACCTTCTCATCGATGTAACCACCTAAAGCAAAGTATAAATATTGTGACATTGGACAGATTTTTGTGATGTTGGGTGGTTCAGAACATTGTTTGCAATCGGGATCATAAAACCTGGAGCAGGACTCCAAAACAATCAGCACTGGAGTACACTTTAAATTCACAGTTCACCTGCTGAGTTTCATCTTCTTCTGTTTTGTCCTCCACCTGAGTGCTTCCTTCAGAAGAATTCTTTCCAGGCGCCTTCCTTTTCTTTCCAGAGGCATCTTGAAAATGAGTTGAAAAAAAAGATATCTTCTCAGTGCCATATCACACTTTCCTATTTATTTTTTACCTTACAGTTTAGCTGCAGTATAAACTATTTCCACGGTTCTGTTCTCACCTTTCTTTTTCTTATTTATAGGAGGAGCGATACTGGGTACAATCATTTCTGTGCTCTCTCCGTCAAAGTTAGCCACAGGTGGAACATAGCCAGGAGTACCTAAAACAAAGTGTCATTTTAAATTTCACCCAAGTCATGAATGAGAGTAGATACAGTGCACGTGATACCCACCGGCTAAAGCCTTCTCCAACAGGGTGTAAAGGTAGGTGATGTTCTGTAGACGAGTCATCACTTTCAGCTTCATCTCTTTGTCCTTGATCTTACAGAAGGCATTTACCACCTGCCAACACATACCAGCCATTATGGTGACAGCTGGCTTAAGGAAGCTCACATAAAAAGTCTCCTCAAATAAGTTTGAAATATCAGCGTTAACAAGTCTCTCAAGAATCGATGTTTTTTTTTATGCTTGGGTGCCGATAGTGTTGGCCATGGCCTCTGGCAATTTTCCACAAGGGGGCACCATTTCCTTTTTTTCCATGTTAGCGCTTTGTTCCATCTTGAGCTGTTGTTCTAGTCACGAGAACAATCTAGTGCTATCGAAACCTATGTGTATGTATTGCATTGTATTTTGAACAGCCACCCTCATTTCATGCTCATATACCTCCAGTCCCATATAATTTTGGAATTAACTCTTTTTTTCTGATGAGAGAAGAGAGTCTAAGATTTCTAACAGTGTATTGGATGTTTATGTAGTCCTAAAACTCAATATTCTGTGGGTCCTGGAATTTGAGTGAAAATGACAAAAACCCTGGCACTGAAGTGGACACATTTTTGCACATTTGACAGTGAATGAGTTGAACGCTATTATGATTAAATTTAAAAGCTATGATTCACTAAATAACACCACAGGTGATATGGTCTCAAGCTTATAGCACCATAATAATACAAATTTCTGATATATTATTTGTTATGTACTATTAAAGTAAAAAAAAACATGGTGGACTCGTGGTTATTAGCACATTTGTACACTATAGGATCCCTGGATCACATTGCCATGTGCAGTTACCTCTCGGAACCAGTTGATGGTATGAAATAGAAGAGTGCAAATGAACTCCTTCTCCACTTTGGAAAGGGTGTCGATTTTTTCTACAACATCCATGTCTGTTAAGATGAGAGGGCAGCCTAGAATCCCAAATGCACACAGAAATGAGTTTTTTTTTGTTTTCAACAGGAATGTCACAAAAAATAAAGTGGCTTAAGAATGAATTGCAATCATTTTCTCACCCAGTAAGGCATCGATCTCCTCTAAGTCCTCTTGGTTCTGTTTCTCCTCACAACACCGAAGCAGCCGGAAAAATGGGGACAAACAGAGAGAACTCCTGCTGACAAAAAAACAGTTCAATACGCATGTTGTCAGTTCAATCCAGAACCCAAATAAATGACACTTGTTCAAGTGACTGACTTGCAATCCTTTTTGTCTCGACAATGCTGCTCCCCCTTGCTCTCCATGTCTTTGGCCAACAGAGGCATCAAGTTGATGGCAATGCCTCCCTGACTCTCATCCTCATCTAGGTTGTACATGACGCGCGCTGGGAAGGGGAACGACCTGCGGCCATAACCAGATAGCATTAATAAAGAAGGTTTGATTATCAAAGTGCATAGGAAGATGTGTTCCAGCTGCTAATCACTGACCCTGATATTTCTGGACCCAGATCCACCACAAAGTCGCCTTGGAAGACATCTAAGACTCTGCTGCTTATCTTTTCCTGTGCACGAAGAAAAACAATAGCACACAATAGACGGTATTGACTAAACAAACTTTCTTTCTCTTCTTCTTTTCCAAAACGCAGCAGCATTTGTACTTTTGTTTTAAAGGAATAAATTCCAGATAAAAGACGAGGTCACTAGGTGAAAAATTAATAATGTCATACTAACAAAATATCCACGAGTTTGCATTATCACCCCTAGGCAGTACTGCTCAGAACTCCATTTGCATGGTATATTGTGATTACCACATGTGTATAAGGTGCACCCAAAGGACTTTGTTTTCTCCAAAACACGACGCTGCGCCTTCTACGCAGGTGTGTCTTATATGTGAAATAATTTTGTACTAAAACAGGTCTCGCAACTACTGTCAGCAGCCACTAACCTCATTTTCCGCTGTAGAAGTAATGCGTAACCCTAGCCTCTACTGTGGCGCCTTATGATGCGGTGTGCCTTATATTTGTAAAACTTTTATATATTTATACAGTGAGACCTCAACTTACAAACACCTTATCTTACAAACTTTTCGTCTTACAAACGTCAAATTTCTGAAAATTAAACCTTATAATAAGCACTATTTTCATAATACACACCCACCACGGCTGGCGGAGTGATCTTCGGCGGAAGCACACGACCGAACAGCACCAGAGGTTAAGTTACCAACAGTCCTTATGGAAGGTGACTCTCCTTCCATAAGCCATCAACAACCATCACAAAGGTAAATAAAACTTTATTTTACAGCACAGTTTATTTCTTTAATTACAGCCCTCATGTAATGCGCCTCTCTTTCCAAACAGCAATTCCCTTTGACCTTCGACCTGCAACGCCATTCCATCAAGCCATCAATGACCATAACAAATGTAAATAAAGTGACTTTATGATACAATGCAGTGTATTTCTTTCATTACAATACAATAGCACATTTGTTATACATAGAATAAGGTATGTTGTGTGTAGTTTTAAGGCTTATTTAGTTGAAAAGTATATTTTATGGAAACCCGGGAACGGATTATTCCCATTTTAATGGTTTCCTATGGAATATTTTTTTTGAGATACACACTTTTCGCCTTTCACACTCTGTCTGGGAACCAATTAAGTTCGTAAGTTGAGGTCTCACTGTATATTATATTTGGTAAACTTTTTTCATTCATTGAAGGTGTGCCTTATAGTCGGGTGCGCCTTAAATATGGAAAAAAAAAAATCACCATTCTTGCTTGGGGCTGCGCCTTATACTCCGGTGTACCTTATACACCGGAATATACGCTACTTACCTGTACTTGTGGGTCCAGAGTGGAAGATTGAATCAGATTGGCAAGCTCGTCACAGTACAACGCTAAAGCCTCGGGTGAGGTCTCACTACTGGACTGCACCAATTCTAACATGGCTGACAACTGTAACAATATAAGAACGGCGTCAAGTTTGTCAAACTGATGTAAGCAACTGAAATGACCCACAGTTGAAACAAATCTGAATGAAATATAGCAGAAATGATCTTTATGCGCACCTGTCTGAATGTCTCTGGTGGGAACGGGTTGTTCTGGGCGTCTTTGGCGTTAGGTCTGATTGCGCAAAATGCATGGTGAGGAAATAACACAGACAGACTGAATGAAAACACAACACAATCGGTGTGGGAAAAGATCTTACTCAGGTGCCCCCATGCTGCCTATGATCATAACGCCACCAATGATCCCGATGCGTTTGTACTTTGGCGCAGTGCTGGAGAGTTGTTTCCGGATCACAATGTGCATGTCGTCCTAAAAAGAGGCACTCAATAAATGTCAGGTGGAGGTCAGGACAACAGTCATTATAAATACGGCAAAATTATATAAGAAATTAATCATTGCATTTGCCCGTCTATATTGTGATTTTTTTCTTTCTATCTTGTATTTTAACTTATCCTCCTCAGATGTTAGTTAAGGTATTGAATTGAGAACATTTTTGCCTTTTAGAACAGAGTTTAATTAACTCTTCTTTTTTTACCCTTTGATAGAGAATGGACAGAGTAGACGTTATCATATTTAAAAGTTTTACGTTTAGTTGGCAGCCACAAGGCCCAACATGGAAGCACAGAAAATCTGGGGTCAATCTGAGGTGAACAGACACAGCCTGTTAAACTGTCATCTTCATGTAGGAGATCTGGCCTTGGACGTAATTTAGGACTTGGTAAACTCTTTTACAGGAAGAGGTCATTAGCCAGGTTACAAATCTCGCAGTTTATGGAAAAAACAACCAATTAAAATGTCTATGTTTTGTTGTTTTATGGATGTTGGTGCTTGGGACATCCAGGGTGCGGTATTCAAATCAAGAAGACTGTTTTATTAATGTATCACTTACATTTGCATATACTCTCAATAAAGAGCTTGGCAGAGGGCTGCAGAGTTTGGACGTCAGTCATGAATGACTGCGTCCCTTGCCGGCAGTAAAAGACAATCTTTCTGTGTTCTGGCCTTTGTTCACAGTGTCCGACCAAACATCTCTGACACCCATTCCCCTTCTCTCGCCCTAATCATAGCCTTAGTGATATGAAATTTGCATTCCAAAGTACTACATTACAATGTTGGATCTATTTCAATTCATCATTCAGCCTTAATAACAAACGTCCCAAATAAAATACATGAAGAAATGATGGATCACACCTGAATGTGTGAGGCTTGCTGTGGTCCAAATGCAAGTCTGCTCAGCAAATGGAAAAGTCTGCGAATTTGTTGAGGTGTGAGATTATCCAGGTAATCCAGAATTCCCTGCCAAAAATATTGTCGTTTCGGGAGTTAGGATTTGCCTGACAAAATTGTATTAACAGGGACAAATATTAAATTTATGGAAAACAGGAAGACAAGCCTATTCTTACTTACCAGGATGGCATTTTCTGACATTTTCAATAGATATTACTGTATAAGCAAAAAAAAAACAACTTCCTATCAACTAGATATTTTTTTCTGTTTTGCCAATAACAAATAAAATGACCTTTGCCTCACCTTGACAAATACAGCATACGGCCCCATTTGTTTCGGCTGATCAGTAACCAAACCACAAAGCAGCTCCAGGGCCATGTCCACCTCAACACCGACACCGCTGCATACGTGGGTCACCAATGAGCCCACGACCTCCTTCAATAAACAACATGAAACATATTTTACATTTTTAACAACAGATGACACACTTCGACAAGAATGGTGTGCTAACCTGCTGGCAATAAGTATCAAAAGCAAGGAAGGAATGCCGATACATAAGCCCAGCAAACAGGACCACGCAGGGGTCTGGTGAACGCAGCAAACTCTGCGCCAGGGCTAGGATGGACGCAAAATACCCGCGTAGGACCTAAGCCCAAAATGAAACACACACACACCAAATAATGACAAATCATTTCAGTCATGTGTCAGTGAATTCACTTGCCTGCTTATTGTCCTTGAAGGTCTTCTGTAGCAGAGCCTCAGCGATCAAGCCAGTCCGTACTTTCATCTTCAGCATCTTCTCAGCACCTCGGCGACTCTGGTTGGCGTTAGTGGAGTGCAGGATGAACAGCACAAGTAGATCTATCACCTGAGGAAAGAAGCAAAAGGAACATAAGTCGCATAGATGTACAAATTTTTGATAAATGTTCATGGCATTTTTTGAACTGTTTACAGTTTTTGTGCTGTTCATGGTTGTCTTATCCAAAGTCAATGAGAAATACTTCAGCTAAACAGGAAAAGGGTAGCAAATGGATCGATTGGTGGATAGATATTTCCAAAATACAGTAAAGTCTCGTTATATCGATAGTACCGCTTATTACGATACTATTTCTATGAACGCAAGGAGAAAATTACATGCGCGCAGGGTCGGATATATCGATAGTCCCGGTTATATCGATATTTTTTCAGACTCCCGAGAATATCGATATAACGAGACTTTACTGTACTTATTTTCCGGATCATTTCATTAAAAAACATGTTAGTTGATGCAGAGAACCAAATAAGTACTATTTTTCTAAATTACAAAGATATGGATAAGCCTGAAAGATCAAAATTAATTTTTACAAAAAATAATTTTTTTCAGAATTATTGTTGTTTTCGGAACGCATTAAATGCATGTGAAAGTGGTAAAATGTGAGTCAATTTTGGCCATGGCAATACAAGAATTGCATTTAAAATTCTCCTGATATTTTGGCAGTTTTTCTGTGTTGTAGCACTGCATAATTTACGATAACCATTAGACTAAATCCAGCACTAAACATTCGATTTAATAAAATTCTTCCCCGACATAATCAATCAAAATTTTGTGCGAGCGTACTTTATTTCTTTATGTCCATGTGTGTGCCTACTAATTAAAGCCAGTAAACCACAACTTTGCAGAACATATCCCATGCATTGTTCTTACTTTAAATAAGGGGGGAGGTACATAACATACAAAGTGGACCTAAAATATATTCACCTTGTGGTTTTCCACTTCTTCCACAGACTCAATTGCCTATAGAAAAACAGAACACAAAGCAGTGACATGGAAAGAGTTGTTTTGGCCCCAAAAAAACTAATTAACCCAACAGAAGGAGCATAACAGTTGTGCACCTTAAGCCAGGCCTCAGATATGGTCTTCTGAAAGCGCACGGCTGACTTAATGGCATCCACGATCAAGGTAATGACATCCTGGCTGCCAGTTGTCACCGGAATTGTGTTAGACCTGATCCACGCAAAACACTTCTTAGAATTCTGTGTTGAGCGGCATCATCTGTTCATGTATTGTGTCACGAGTCATACACTGCTACTCCTTTGCTCTTAAAGCGGCCCTGGGAGGCTTGCAATACAGGAGGGAGAACACACTGCTCCAGTTGTAGTTTCTTACGGAGCCCGCACACCACCTACCAACAAAGAAATATGCCATGATTATATAAATATTACATAAGGACACACTCATAAGCCACTGTCACGCTTTGCTATGTATTTACTCCCTGTTGATTTCTACTATATTTGCGACTGCTTTATTTCGGTATATATTTGTCCACGTTAAGCGCTTTGTTACAGCTTCAGCTGTTGTTAAAGCGCTATATAAATCAATATGTGTTGTATCGCCTTGCACATTTTATTGAGATGTAACGCAACAAGCTGTAAAAATCAATCAAAAATCAATATAAGCAGAAAGGTATTTACTTTAATCGTACATTTAGTTTATTATGACCATGGATTGACAAAAAAGTATGTTTTGTTTCCCCTCCGCTCTAACCTCAAATGCATCAGATGCTGAGATAGAATGCAGAATAAATTTGACAACCACAGGCAGGTCTTCCAGTTGCACAGCTGCCAAGGTGGTCATGACAGCTCCACGAACCTTAGACAACATTGACATGGATATCTTGTTATTTGTGCAGTTACAAGCCACGGACGGTACAGCCTCAAAATGTGACAGTAACAATGTCATGTTTTTTTTTATTAGAAAATAGTTTCAAAGGAAAACTGTCATTAAAATTATTATTAATTATATTGACAGAAATGTCAAATGAGTACCTCAGTCAGTAATGAGTAGCTGAGGTTCAGGCTTGAAAGAGCATCCAAGATAGCCACAGTCAACTGAGTGTTCTCCTTTAGTACAGAACTGCACAGAACGTGTACGATTTTCAGCGACATGTCGCTCAAGATGATTCGAGCTGGTAGTCTTCGGCACTCACTTCAGCTCCCGGGCTATATCATTATGTTGTGAATCCTCCAGTATCTCTGGCAGACTGGTGATGATGTCACGCTGGACGTCCACCGGTGCCACTGCCATGAGCTCCATGAGCTTGGTTGCCAGGTCCTATGTTTAAAAGCCACTTTAAAAAAGCTAAAGTGCACAAACCGTATTCAGTATTTTCACGTGCCAAAATAAAATGTCCACAGAGGACTCAATTGAGCTTGACGTTTAAGAAATGACACAAGTACCTTGCTTTCCACCACACTGTCAAGCCACTTGAGCTGGTTGATGATAATACGTGGAATACTGAGCCCGGTATCATCGGCACTATGAGAGAACAAGGCGCCATCACAATAACTATTTCTGTTCTTGAAATAGAATGAATGAATAACGTGGTAAATTATATGACAACATGCTGTCTGACCTGTTTAGCATATATTCAGGTAGTTTCTCAAGCAACGTGTTGATAATAAGAGTCTATATGATGAAAGGGAACAGACATCAGTGGTGCAGGTATGAATAACTTTTTGTTCTTTTAGAGGCAGTCATACCTGAAGCATATCAATGCCGAGCAGCATGCGTAGCAGGCTTTCCTGGAAGGAGCTGACATAACTGCAACACAAGAACATGAGCGTGTTATATACATCTCCAGAGGTGCAAATTGTTTCAAATACCACATGGGCTTTTGTGTTTAATTCCATTGAAAGTCACCTCGAGTCGCCATCAGGCAGTGTTGGAAGACAAGGGAGGAGGCAATTTCTAAACCGATCTGTGTCCTCAATATGAGACTCCAGTCCACTGATGAATTCGTGCAGAATCTGTGCAACGGCATGGCAAGTAGTCGTTCGTGATGTGATCAATGCTCATTTATTTGATATCATCGGTTAAATTTTGTAAAGTGATGAGAAAATGCTCTTCACACAAAATGTGGGTGACAAACCATACACATAGATATTTTACAAGTGATAGTTGTTTCACCATTTATTTAAGTCGTTAATTTCAAAGATGCGTGTTGTATACTCACTCCAGGGTACCTAGGGCTCTTCTGCAGCTTTTGCTTTATCCTTTTTTGAAACACCACCTGGTCAACAGCTATGGAGAGAAGTCGAACATACAAATAAATGGCGGGTTACAATTCAACATCCGGGTGTGCTTTGAAATTTACCAATCTCATTAGAGGCGTTGCCCAGAGTCAATGTGACACCCGCCTCTCTTACAAATAAACTAAAGACACTTTCTGTTGTCTCTTCTGGAGCAGACTGGCGACCAGTGATGCGACTCTTCTTTGCCCCTGTGGGCAAACACAATAAAAGAGGCATGACATATTCAGTATAAGTAATGAGAGAGGGATATTTGTAATACAATTGCCTCCATTGCTACATACTGTATACCATGGATGCATGTTAAATTGTTATCATAAAGCAGAAGCCTGCGATTGTCAGCCCCCTGACTACAACATTGAACAGGGGGATAATCAATGGATACTTTGGGTGATCGATTTGTTTGGTGGATAATCGCAATATTTTTTGAAACACGGGCCTGGGATAGTGGCTTACTTACTAGTAGAGGATGGGGTTTGTTTCTCTCCATTAGTCGCAGACGAGATTCGTTTTTTCTGCATCATCTGGTAGATATGGAACACATTGTTTGCAATATAGAAGACCAGGCTAACAACGCTATTCCAAAAACATCGCTTGAGCTAAAGTTAGCTTGTCGTGTCAACGGAAGCAACCAGTAACACAGGATCATGTGAGAGTGTTATGGTTGTAATAACGTCCCGCTTTCAGTTGTGCAAATTATGGGTAAAGTATAATAACAATAAGCACCGTTTTCAACGAAGTTCATACCCCACTGGCCACTTCGTCAACTCCACAGACTACTTCCAAAATACAATTCGCGCCAATGATCAACACGTCATCGGGCTAGGGAACTGTCAACAATTACACGTTCGTTGTGTGAAAGCAACTAATGTGTAATAAAAAAAATATTGCAAATGTAACGTGATTTTTCTTATATCTCTTTGTCATGCGATTGCA
Organism: Hippocampus bargibanti; assembly: GCF_051943395.1. Lineage (NCBI taxonomy): Eukaryota > Metazoa > Chordata > Actinopteri > Syngnathiformes > Syngnathidae > Hippocampus > Hippocampus bargibanti. Next base: position 6,257,688 of record NC_142745.1, read on the forward strand.
AAGTTGTGTTTCCTCTGGCAAAGAAGGTTTTATGAAATAATTTCATTGAACACCTTGTCTGGTTCCTGTGTTTTTAAATGATATCGTCTGTTCTTAGATAGGAGATAACTTGATTAATTGAGTAATTAATATTTAATCTAATACCTTGGACACAAACACACACCAAAACTGTTTTATTCCTTAAGCACGTCCAAGAGGATCAAAATGAAGGAATACCGGTTTACGTCTTATAAAATTATCACGAACGTTTCAACCTTTCGACAAGGCATAAATATGAAGTTCGAATACAGCCTTTTGAAATGAAATGGACTTCGATGCTCGTTTGACGGGTTGTCGTTCTAGAATAGATGGTGAATTATCTTGAAAGATGATGGAAGCTCTTTGGCACCCAACTCAAGGTTGCGCCCTTAAATTCGGGACTGGTTTGACTGCGACTCGTCCTAGCTAGAGGGTGAACTATCTTGACGAATGATAGAAGCGCTTTGTCAACCCCTCAAGATTCCGTCCAGACTTTCGGGAAGTGAGTTAGTCGCTTTACGCAGACATTGACTTCTTCTCGAGCTCCGCAATGGCAAACCGATTCTACGACCTCACGGCCAAACTGCTTACGGGCGAAACTTTTAATTTCTCCTCGCTTCGGGGCAAGGTGGTCCTCATTGAGAACGTTGCGTCTCTCTGAGGGACAACCACCAGGGATTACACCCAGATGAACGAGCTCCACGAGCGTCACAACAGCAAGGGGCTTGTTATTTTGGGTGTACCCTGCAACCAGTTTGGCCACCAGGTAAGCGAAATAAACGTGGAGTCACTATTTTGTTTCCTTTTCGGTGTATAATTTCCTGGACAAATATATTTAGATAAATAGAGAATAGTTTGCAAGTTTACACGCGTTGCGTAATGTTGTTTCCTAAACCGGGAATGTGAAGAAATTCAGGTTAACCACTTCTTAGTTTTGCCTATTGTGGTGTAGAATAAATTACAATTTAAAAAAGACAGTGAAACAAACCCATCATGCAAGATGAAATTTCAAACTAGAAATATAGTTCGTAACCGATATTCATTTGCACGTCCCGTATGTGTGCGGAATATGCTAATTGTCGTCAATGTGTTTTATTCAACTCCCTATGGTGGACTAATATAGTTTGTAGAAATATATGTTTTCATAAAAAAGCATATTCATAATCGTTGCTTGTCGGTAGATTGGACTACATTTGCAAAATCGCTTCACAGCTTTAAATTTCGACTGTGGGCTTCACCTTAACAATTTGGAATGATGAAATTACTCTACAATGTTTTCTACTCGTCAGCACATATGAGACGTTAACTAAACTGCCCTGACCCGTGAGACTATTGGTTAGTCATTAATCGATTACCATTGTTTGGTAACTTGCTGCTAGTCAATCACAAGGAAGTTCAATACACCTTTGTACATTTGGATTTGTGATTTATTAATCATGTCATCATCTCAAATAAGGGTAAGTGGTGTAGAAAATTGAAACATTGGTGAATGTAGTTTGTTTTACATTGGTACCGAGAAGGTTGTTGATATTTTACACAATTAATCTGTCGCTGTATTAAAATTTTATGTATCAAATGTACATGTGATGTTGATGAGTACTCGATAGCCTATATTGGTATGTAAAAAGAGTTTTCAAGCATCCTTACTATTGATTCCATTATTAGTGTCTTAATATACCAGTGTGAATTTTATTTATTTATTTGTTCAGGAGAACAACAGGAATAATGAAATCATCCCATCATTGAAGTACGTCCGACCTGGGAATGGCTTTGAGCCCAAGTTCCAGCTCTTGGAAAAGGTTGATGTGAATGGAAAGGACGCCCACCCACTGTTCACATTCCTGCGAGAGAGCCTCCCATTGCCCATCGATGACCCCACCTCTTTGATGACAGACCCCAAGTTTATCATCTGGAGTCCCGTCTGCAGGAATGATGTGTCCTGGAACTTTGAGAAGTTCCTCATCGGGTCAGATGGTGTGCCCTTCAAGCGTTACAGCCGCAAGTTCCATACGATTGACATCGAGGGAGACATCAAGAAGCTCTTGAGTCAAGCAAACTAACAAAGGGTCAAGCTTCTCAGCGCGGTCAGAACCATCTGTGCTCTCTTGTTTACCTGTATGCTGTTTTCTGCTTCTTTACTCAATGAAGGTCACCTCTGAAACCTTGCCACTTGCGAGGAGGTTTCCTGATGCACTGTAAAGAAATGGAACACTTCAGCTACATTAAATCCATGTAAAGCACAGCTGTGGTTTAAAAAGTACAAATAAATGTCTTTCTTCCGCCACTTCCATGTCTGGCTCATTGTAATTCATGTAATCATTTACAGCTCCTTTATATCCCATTTTGCAACACCTACAATTGTGCATCACTCTTAACTTAAGTACAGTCAACTCCAACATGTTTTTGTGAATACTATATGTTCCATGCGGCACCACTAGTGAAAAAAACAGTAATCTGATTTATATTGTGTTTGGAGAAGGTGAGTTAAATAGAACAATCAACCAATGTTTATCTATGTGGGGGGATGGCCATTTTGGCACCTGTGTTGACTGAATATGACAACACAGTTGCTCAGGTAACGACCAATCACAGCGCACCTGTTTTGGTGTTGGTCATGTGGTGTTTGCAAGCTGAGCTGTGATTGGTCCTTTGTAATCTCAGTAACTGTCGTGTCATGTTCAGGTAAATCGGAAAGTTGGATAGAAAAAGGTGGGTTTTAATGTTTAGATCATATTTCATATACTTAATATGAATGAGAATACCGCATTGTGTTGCTGCATTCAATATATTGTACATTTTTTGAGTTGACTACCACTTTATATGGAACTTCCTTTTGTGATTTATTTCACCCCTACCACATGAACATAAACCACACGGCACACTACCCACACGAACGAAATGTTATGCGACACCAGCACACTTCGGAGGTCTAATTTTAAAATGTTTTTCTTTACGAAATGTAAAGTCAACAGTTTCCATCCCTAAAATCTTGACAAACCGAATAGGCAGCCTTAAACGCTTTAAAAATTAAAATGTTTTGGGTGCTGTCACCCTTCCAAATAATTAGGTAGAAAAAGACCAATATTGCAGTGTATTGCATTGATTTTTCATTTCCTAAATTGGCACGCTTGAAATGTATTTATTGTAAGCTTTGAACACGTGTGAAAACGTATTACATTAAATGACTAAATGAGCATTATCAATATTACATAACCGACATAGCCGCATTTTCAATTTTAAAAGTCAAATCTGGTTGATCAGCAATTAAGTTAGCCCACCCGAGAATCACTTGTACGATCACCAAAGTAAGGTGAAACAACTCAGCTTTCACAAAAATATGAAGCAAGAAAAGGATATTGCTTTCAGAGCAATGGTATTGGAGTTAGCATCTACAGAGTAAACCTAATATCTTATTGCCGTCAGGGGTTCTATTAACACATATTTCCTAATTGAAAAAGCAAAATCATTTTGGGAGTTAATCCTTTATATGCCCAGTGAGCTCCCATTTTCAGAGGTCACTCTTTGGTGAGCACACTAATTCCCTACAAAACACAATCATTGAGGCATCCAGTCTTTATTGTGGTTTGACTTCAAATATTTTCCATTTAAAAACAAATCCTGTAGATATCAGCATGATAAATATGAGGACAAGAATGTTTACACCTATTTAAAATAGTGTGATTATTTACATCTCTTCAGTTAGGTTGGATTCTTTTGAATTTAGTGACCCGAAGGTCAAACATGTCAGTGGCATCTGGAAAGCAGTGGTGTTTGCCCAGTAGAAGAACTCATTGATAACGACCAGTCATTTAATTGCCACTATTAAAATGTTAAGTGCCTTAGAATCAACAGCACATTCCAACATCCACAAACTGTGCTTGATGGGATTTATTATTATTATTATTATTATAGGCTAGTAAGATATAAAGAGATTCTATTCCGTCTAGGACAGTGGCGTAAGATCAATGAATGGATGCTGATGACCCTATCTCCCTTGAATAATATGCAGACTGACCAGGAGGATGAATCTTTTTGAACAAAGCACTACTTTGTGTGTCTTAATTCGATGTGCTTGTCAATCGAGATAGCGGTACATTCATGTCCACGATTTATCACAAGCTGTTAGTGTCTTGAAATCTATGACATGTAACAACCTTGAATGCCCAGGCTGGATACCAGAAGCAGGTAGATGTTGTATTTACAGATCAAAGTGCCTCCTCAGGTAGCAGCAAACTGAAGGCCGCTTTTTTTTGCACACAACTAACTTAAGTTGTGTGTGTGTGTGTGTGAGTGGAGGTGTTCGTTTTGGTTTCGGAGACAACAGAGCCTAAGTAATGTCCAGAAAGGGTAGAGTTGGTATTTCACATCAGGCTCATTGAAATTGACTTTCACTCGCACCTCAGAACACTTTGGTCGAGATGAGCTTTGCTTGATTTGGCTTTTAGAAAATATTCATACTGCTTCGAAGAGGGCATCAACCTCTTGGTCAGCCAGAGTGTCCATTATACTCCTCTTAATTAACTAGCTTTACATATTACTCTCTCAGGTCAGCTGATAACATTCATCCATCCATTTTCATATCTGTTTATCCTCACATGGGTCAGCTGACAACATTGTAGATGTAAATCAAAGAGGATTTTGTTATAGTGTGGATAACATTGATAGTCTTGTCACTAAAGCAGCTTCTGTGTGTCAGTTTGCCGTGATGCTTTTAATTCAAGTCCATGTGGTCGTCGGCAGCCGCTGCTCCCAGCGAGGCGCAGGGCTGACCTTCTTCTTCCCGGCGCTGATAGAACAGCACGTAGGCTGCTTTCGTCTGCAAGGGGGAAGGGTTACAATAAATAAATAACAGGGAAACATGACATCTGGGATGGAGAGCGTTAGAGGATAGCAGAAGCCATTCAAAATAGCGATGCAGATTGTATATGGTACACGGTGGAATTAAAGCTCACCACAATCTGGTCCTCCGAGGAGGACGACACACTGCTGTCATCAAAGTAATACCACTTTCCATCCACTTTATTCTTGCCGTACGCCGTGTCTGTCAGACAGAGGCAAGTGTTAAGAAGATGGCAACAAAGCACTCCTTTCACAGGCAAACCACACAAATTGCAGGAAGAAATGAGACGGCTTGGCACAGGAATTAGTTCAAGCATATCATGTCACAAGGAATGGAAACAATGTACATTACTTTCAATACACACAATACAAAATATATTTTCCTTAAAGGACAACCGACGTCACTTTTTTGTTTTTAACTGACATCAGAAAAACGTTTTATAGCATCTAAAATACCCAAAACATGCAGTATGATATTTTTATTCAAATGCAAAACACCAATAAAAATGACTCAAAGTGTCCAAAATCTGCAAAAAAAATTGAGCTGCGAATTGGGCATTTTCAGAAAGTCCCGCCCCCAGTTTGTGACGTCACGCCAAGACATCTTGCATTGCTTGAGAATCAAAACAATGGCTCCAGTTTCGCAGAATATGCTTTCTTGTTACACCTCCAGTTATGAATATAATTCAAATAGTTCTGAAGAGGAAAGCATACATGTTTGCAATCGATTAAAGAATTTATTCCATGCCATTTTGAGGCAACATTGGGGAGAAACGATCAACAGAAAAGAGGCACAAAATGGCGACCTCCATTTCCATAGGCTGATAAATTCCTTATGTGGAGCTTGGACGCCCACTTCTGGCGGCTTTTGGGTGCAACACATGGTTTTCAGACCAAACAATACAGCAAAATACATTGACGTGATGGAAGGACTGCTACAATGTGTCTTTTTTTTTTTCGGTCAGGGGGCGTTCCTTTAGTGACGTCACGTACAGACTCGTCACCAACTCAAAAACAAGACTTCCCGAATATTCAGCGCGAGTCTTAAAACGTAAAATATAGCTATATGCGGTGGAATCTTTTTAAAATACGCTGAGTAGAAGTCATTTGAAGCCATTTTACAAATTATGGACACAACTTGCCCGAAGACGTCGGTTGTCCTTTAAGTTGACGTCTTTTCCAAAAATGACCTTGAAACTTTTAATTGGCTAAAATGAACTTGCCTTTATCATGTGTCTGATCACCCAGATGTTTCATTTTTTGACAATTTAGTGAGGAGAAAACGTTGTTTAAAACATTTATGTACATGTGCAAGTATATTGAAGTCCCTGGAAAGTGAAAATAACAGACACAACACAAAAAGTGCTGTATTTTTAAAAATCTATCAAATTTGAACATTACAAACATTATCCGCTTTATAGAATGAGGCTTTGAAATTGTGAAAAAAGATCATGCCTATGTCCCTGCTCTCAAATGGTGTGGGCATGTTCACATAACATAACTATATGCGCAGTGAAAATATATTTGTTATTGGCCTCTGGTTGCCCACAAAATAGGAACATTGACATTTTTAACAAATATCTCAAAACCTTTATTTTTGAATCTGGTACTACTATATAGTTGCCTTGGTATGTTTTCAGCAATTATCACACAAATGTATCCAGAAGAAAAATCTGTTCAGTCACTTTACAGGGACTCAAATGTCATTGTTGTCTGAGTGAAACGAATGGAGACAAACAATGGGCTTCTTTGAATGTAATCCTCATCGTGTGGCTGTTTTTTTTAAATTATTTAAGAAATAGTGACTGAGCATAGCAAGAAAAAAAAAATCTGGTATGTTACAAACAAATCTGCAAGTTGATTTAGAGGAAAGACAAATCTGATCGACCAATGGTGGTTTAGGTTGTGGTCAGCTGAGTTGGTCCTATTGTGCTGTGGAAAAGTGGTTAAGGAATAACACGAAAATGCGAATGACTCAACTTACAGTGGCCTCCACCCATTCCTCCATAATGGTTGGACACAGCGACAAGGTCATACGTGTGAGGCCCAGCCTTGGGGTCACATAAAAACTCTGACATGTTCAGATCCCTGGTTATAAAAAAAAATTATAAACAAAAAAAAAAAAAAACACAGGATTGTTATTCAGATTGCCACGGAATCAAACCGACACAAAAGCAAAATGTGGCTAACATGAGTTTGCAATTAGAAACAGAACTTGAATTTTTCTGTGCGCTATTCTTTCTTTACAAGGTCACAACAGGAAAGAGGCTACACCACAATTATTGCTCTAACTTCTCTTTTTTTAAACGTTTACCATCGTGACTGAGGCACTTGAAATATTGCTTCATCTGAAAGTTACACACACAAAGCCGACAATAGAAACACAAAAGTGCTATTCTATTGTTTTGATGGAGGGAGCGGTTGGTGTCATTTCTGAAAAGTGCGACAGCTACTTCATCCTTGCAGTGTCAGTTTGTATTCAGAGGCATCTAGTGGCATGACCAATGATTACAGATGCTTTTTTTTTGTCCTCACAAAAGTCATCGATTTCAACACAATCAACCGCATACCTAATGGGAAAATCCACCACGGTATCCAGTTTGTCCCTCAAGCATCTGTTGTAAGAGAAGCGCTTCAGGTGAACGACCAGGATGCGTGGCAATGACCAGAGGTCGAACTTTTTCGTGGCCCGCTGGTGTTTCTTGCATGTGGGACAATACCTGGGAAACAAAATGAGTAGAAATATACAACATTAGCAGACGGGAGTTGTGAAAACATTATTATTAGCAGTAGTAGTAGTAGTAGTAGTACTATTAGTATTCTAGCATTACCATGGATCGTGAGCTCCAAGTGTCTCCATGGTTGTGAAGAGCTCGATGCAGTCTCTCAGAGCCACGGTGACTTTCTCTTTCTGGGGCTGGAGCATGCTATCGTGCTTTTCATATGCCTGGAAAACAAAAAAAAGTGTTGACATAAAAGTAAAATGAACAAAAAATAAATACGGTAAAGTCTCGTTATATCGATATCGGATATATCGATAGTCCCGGTTATATCGATACTATTTCTATGCACGCACGGAGAAAATTACATGCAAACAGGGTCGGATATATCGATAGTCCCGGTTATATCGATATTTTTTCAGACTCCCTTGAATATCGATATAACGAGACTTTACTGGATATGAATAAAAGCAATAACCTCCGCTTCCTGTTCATCATAACACATCTTCCTGGAATCAGGGTCCCAATCGATAGCCACGGTGGAGTGTGCTGCATGGATATGGTCATATTAGTATAAGCTGATATTTAAAAACAAAAAAAAGTAGGAACACAATTCACAAATCAAACTGACGGTTAAGTTTGAGGACGTTTCCATCACACGGAAGAGGGCTGATGTTGGCTGTTCCATAAGAGTTGACAACGCTGAAGGTGAAGAGCTTGGCCGGGACGGACCTAGCCTTGGTTTCGTCCTCTTTTGACCCATTTTCCAAATCGGATGCCTCATCTTCCTCCTCCTCAGACTGGCCGTTATGTGGCTCTGGACTCACTTGGTGGTCCATTGCCTCTTCCTCACCTGAGATAACAACAAAAAAATAAAAAATTGAGGATAAGTAAATTAACCATAACCATTGAAAATAGTGTTCATTAAAAAAACTACATCTGACGGCATTAAAGTGCTCCTAGAATTGTGAATTGCAACCATTTAAAGTGATACTCAGCCATTCCCTGGTACCCAACACACTGTTGTATTGACCTGACCTAATCTCTAACCAGGGTTATTTTCGTCGATGACAACATTATTTTGCTGGTGACCCATGAGATGATGATGAGCTAAACGTAGCTCTTTGATGACTGAATTAGAGCGTGACATATGTGAGAATTATTAGTAGAAATGAACAAGAGATTCCAGCTGCCTTGCTTCAATTTTTGCTAAAGACCCACCCTGGATGATGAGGTATCTACAGACGTTTTGCTGTAAAATGAAAAAAAAAAGGAACAATAGGCAGACAGCTTCCCTTTTCTTTTATCACAAAGTGCTAAATTAATCAAATATATTAGTGGCGACCACACATATATTCTATTTTCTGTGATTTTAAATCAATATATGTATTGGATTTGCCTTTATTAGTCTCGCAGGGGAGAAATTTACATTTCACAGCAGCAAAGTGATGAAAGGAATAAAAGTAGAAAAACAAAATACATGAGCTGCTGGAAAGGCAGCCACTCTTGCGGCGCCGTCCGCATTTCCGGGTGTATAAGGCCCACTGGAATATAAGGCCCACCCCAAATGAATGGTGTATTTTCAAACTTTTTCCATATAAAAAGTGAACCTTCAATGAATGAAACAAGTTTTCCAAATTTAATACATATATAAAAGTTTTCTAAATATAAGGCACACCACCACATTATAAAGCGCTACATTATAGGGTGGGGTTACACACTACTTCCTTTCCGGGGGCGAAATGGAGTCGTGGATGCTGGCAGTAGTTGCGAGACCTGTTGTGGTTCAATATTACTTCACATAAATTTTTAGGTGTGCCTTATACACCAGAAAATACAGTAACATGTGTTTTTTAAAATTAATTCCTGAATTGATCTGTGTATAATGTCTCTCCGGCCAATGAAGAATATAGTGAACAACCTATCCCCATTTAGAACGTTAATAATTGCCATCAAGTGAGCCACTGACCATCGTATACGCCATTGGTTTCAGTGCAAGTCCTCGAATGGTTGCTGCCGTTACTGGAACTGGCGCTGCAGGTGGCCCCATCCGACAGGGCACTGCTGCAGCCACCCAGACTAGCATTGCCAACGGATGACGTGGAACATTCAGCAACTTGACTGCAGCTGGCAAAGGTGGCTGAAGCCGAGGCTCTGCTTTCAATACCCGCACCCACTGGATGTTGTACATAACGTCTGCGAGAAGAGATAAAACAGATCAATTGCGTAACAGACACACCCAGGTCTCATTTTCACGTGTTTATCAGTGTCCCCTCTCACCCAATCCTCTGAAGGATCTTCTCATAAAGAAGGTCTGCGATGAGGTTTTGCCTGGGCACAGTAATGACTAGAGGCTGGCCGAACAGCATGGTGCTGGAGGAGCTTCCGGCGTGTTTAGAATGTCGCTCCCTGAAATAGACTGGTAGGTTCATTGTCTCGCTGTTCTCCTCCTGCACTTCATACCTGCGTGAGAAACATGCTGTCAACCAAACAATACGCACAAATGAAATGTTTGATGAAGAATCTTACACAAAGATGTCATCTTTATCCATAATTTGATTGAGGCCATCGTCCCTTCTGTAAATTTTATGGAACCTATGATTATAAACATCAGCCACCACCATCTAAAAGGAAGACACACAACACAACGAAATATTGACAGACAACTCTTGCTAGAGCTGCAAAACAAAACAATGATTTTGACAGTGTCAAGCCCAATTGACTTTCTGAGTAAAATGTAACTAACATTTTCTGAAGGAATTCCACAGAGTCTGGACAGAGCGCTGCACAAATCCGTCACCGTGCCCAGTTTGTGAACCACAACTCGATACTGTGACAAGAAAATAAATGAAAAGCAATGTTAATGAAATTATATGCTCCTATACATTCATTAAGGTCAAATGTAGGCATTTAAAATGTTTTTACACCAACATACAATCCACTTCTTTTCCTTTCGGCTTTTCCCTTCAAGGCGTTGCCACAGTGAATCAGTGTCATACAATCCACAAATACAAAAAAGAACATGCTATTATTACTCTATAAAAAAAACCTGAGTCTTTGTTCACAGATGTGAGCACCAGCCGGCCAACTTCTTGCGTTCAATATTTAAAGATCAGTTCATGCCTTTCTATGTGGATGGGGAGTTAACCCACACTTGTGTGTGTGTTTTCTCAAAAATACGCACTTGAAGTTCACTATAGACTTTTACCAAATTCTGAGGGCAACGCGAGGAAAAAAATGTCCAAAAATTGACACCAATACAATAAATCATTTTCATGCATGCGTGAGAGACGTTTAAGTTTAGGCAACTCACCTGTGTCGGTCTGGACTGCGGATCTGATCGTACAAGGACAACTTCCATGGTTCGGTCGATCTTCATGGGCAGTGGCAGAGTGAGGTAGCAGAAGGGGTCGAAGGTCACAGATACCTTGGAGCACTCTGGACACACTAGAGTGGATTTGAAGAGGCCATGAAAGATGTCGACGATGACTGAGTCGTTGCGTAAGCGATGGTTTTTCCAGGCTTCCGTTGCGACTATCTGGGATGAAAGAAAGTTTTTTTAATGCATAATTTTGCATTTGGAGCTGGTCAAGTGTCATCAAGGCTACAAACAATGCAATTGATTTTAAAACAATTTCTATGATTCACACAAACGCAGTTCTGTAAATTGTCATTTTTTTAAACACAGTTGAAATCACTCAGTTTTGTGAAGTGGTTATGTCAAACACCATGTGTTTTTCTTTCCATCACTGAGTCGTATTTCTAACCCCCTTTGGAAGCAGCATTTCAAATGCAAAAAGACCTTTTCTGTATGTACACATCTCTAAGTACAAATACGTTTTCATACCTGCTCTCTTTCCAAACTAAACATGCAAACAGTATTTGTTATTTTGCTTGCAAAACACACTGCACAGTGTAATTAATCTTTGTACCTCATCAGGGCGGCCCTCAGCATCCCTTTGGGCGAGATAAGGCTTCTTCTTTACACGGTTCAGATCTTCATGGAGTCCGTCGAGCAAGAATGCCAATAGCTCTTGGGAATCCTGCTGCTGATAGCCCGAAAATTGGGGAGCAAAGCGCCCCACTTGCGTCTGCAAATAAAAATGTTGACGTTACATCCTTTGTTTGAAAATCTAAAAGGTTGTCCACATGGACGCACTTTGAAGGTACGTGGGGCCACGGAGCTGCTCCGACTGAGCCACATCTGTTTAACTAAATCAGCATAGGCTTCTGCAATCTCGCCTCGCATTCCCAGCGGATTGCCTCGGTTAATCTCGGCCTCGTACTGGTCGTTCAGGAAATATTCGGTAAGAGGTGACGCATTGCTCAGGCACTGTTAGGAGGGAGAGGGAAAAAGTGAGATTATGTGAACAAATACACTAAACATACTTCAGCAAAGTTTTACCTGGAGAGCAGAGTTCATGAAGCACGTGTTGCCCAGATTACTGAGACCACATAGGCCAGGCTGGGACTGGGAGCCTCTATAGTTGTAAGAAGAGCTGTAGGAGTTATAACTCCCAAGGCTGTTGGCAGAGCAGTTTGGAATACTGTTAAGAAAAACGCTTCAGGTCCTTTGTAAATGTAAAAAAAAAATATTTTAATAGCAAAATGGTTTTAATCGCTGACAATTTGTGTCTGTGTGCAGTCATTACTACACTACATTACTGTTAAAAACTCACTTATACTGTTTGGCATTTGACTCAGCATGATTCTGACTTGAACTTTCACTCCCTGGTGCTATCTACTATCTTTGTGACTGCTTTATTTCCTGTATATGATAGCTGTCCATGTTAAGCACTTTGTTACAGCTTCAGCTGTTGTTAAAACACTATATAAATCAATATGTATTGTAACTTTTTTGCATATTTTTTTTCTTAACCAACGCACATTGCTGCCAATTTAACTGTGAGGGTAGTGTAAGGCAAACTAACTGATAATCATTACACCATGGGTGTCAAAAATACTGTCTGGAGGCCAGAACGTGCCCTCAAGGAGATTCGATCAGATCTGTTATTCATATGTCAAAGGAAATCAAAGGTGTCTCACAATTCTTTTGTAAAATATATGTTCATTAAATTTCAACAGTTTCCTATGGTTCTTGTGCTTCTTTCTACCCAAAAAATGAAAGAAATGATATTTTTGTTATTTATAACAGAGGACAGTATCATTTTAATGGTCATCTTGACACCTACAGAGGACGTAAGTGGCCCACAATGTGAAATGATTTGGACACCCAAAACGCACTACACGATTCAATTAATTTCATAAATGAAACTGGATGAATCAATGTTACTGTCAGATAGAGAATCATGCCTGCTTCCAGTCGTGGTGCTGTTGTTGAGCGTGTAACCGGCACCGCAAGTGCTGTTTCCATTGATGACGGCAGAAGAGATACTGGCGGATGAGCAGGAGGAGAGTTTTGGGGAGGTGGTGAAATTCCTAGATGAAGTTGTACTGGATCTGGTGAACAAGAATCAGAAACAGTATTTAAGCGACAAAGAGAAAACAGATTTTTTTAACAGACACACATTTATATTGTGTTTAGTATTATTTACTTGGGATGGGAAGCTTGCCTGGGCCATGTTCCATCTTCATTTCTGCGCTCAATCACAAGCACCTTAGGGGACAATGTATTAAAATCAAGGCCATGCAAAGTAATCTATTCCTCTCAAATGGTCTCCACCGAATATTGTTGAGTTATGAGCTATTTTATTTCCACTTGGCACATAATGTAGCCTCAACGGCATATACTGTATGGTTTTACATTTTTATGCTGTGGTAAAGTTTTTGGGGGTAATTAAATATTTGCACAAATCAATTTTTGCGAACCTACACCAATGTCAGCCATGTCAGATTTTAAAGTAGCTCTCAAGTTCATCTAGCCCTTTATTGAAATGATAAATGACATTAATGGAAGTACATACAGAGCAGGCATCCGTTTTTTTGCCATCAAGTACTCAATGACTCAGTTTATCACTCATTTCACCTGTAATTTAGAGCACATTAAAAGCATCTCTTACAATTATTACATAATTAGTCTTGCAAGCATCATTTTTATGACTAATTTTCCACTTTTTTCCAGTGTACGCTCCTCATGCCCTCGTGTGCTTTTCAAATTTCTAATAATAAAATGTGAGCATATGAAATGGATTTTTATTACTTACATCTATAAAGCATCGTACAATAGAGCTGTCGCGATGAATAGCGACCTTTGTGTTGCGTATTGGTCATTGTGCTTGAACAAGTCTAAGCGTCCATTTTCATGGTGATTCAGGAGTTTCACATCCGTCTTCATCTCTAAACAACTCTTTCGCTTGAATAGGCCAATTGACTCCCACATATTTTTTTTTTAATTAATTTATTTATATTTGGTCTTGGGGCAAAGATTTGTACTATGAATTACGACACAAAATGTCACAGTTGCTGAATCAAGAAATTACCATGAAAGATTCAGCAATTGGGGTATTTGAACACAAACTGTGTCGCAACCATTATAGACAGACATATAATAATCAGACAGGTGTATTCTTTAAAATTGATGAAAAGCAACTAAGCATCCAATTATGGTGTGGCGTCGAGTTATTTCCAGATTTAAATTACCTGTCCCTGAAAGAGGCCAGTGTCTTGGACAGTGCTGTCAGGCTTGTTCAGTTGCTCATAGGTATTGCTCATATATTTGTTCCAGAGCCTTGTTTCCTTTTCCCGTGGAATATTGAACAGTGTCCTCATCTCTTTCTCAATAGTATCTTTCAGAAGATAAAAAAACATATGAAGGGGGGAAAAAAGCATTTGATGAAAAAGCGACATCTTCAGGTCAATCTGAATGGTGAACTGTAGCTTCTGGGTAAAGTCTCTCACCAATGGTGTCAGCTTTGCTAAAGTGGCGTGTGACCACATTGTCCATGTTATCATTCTCACACAGGTTCAGCTCCAGCAGGTAGACCTCCACCTTGCAGTGTTTGACAAACATTCCCTGTTCAATAACCTGCAAGGGTGGGAGAAACAGAAGCAATATTTGGGCTGAATAATAGTGCAATTTTAGTTGAAGGAAAGTGAAAGTAATTATTTGAATTTGTAGTAGAGAGTCTATCTGAATACAAAAGTAAAGAAAAGTAGAATTACCATCCTGACAATGGGTCTTTGGACACCCAGGCAGCTGTACCAGCTGACGAGCTTATTCCATGCCTCAGTGGGCACAAGGACATAGTCCAACTCATCTATAAGGTGGACTTTCAGGACCTGTTTTTCCTTGTCTTTAGGAAGGGAAAAATGACAAGAATGACAATCCGGTAGTGGGAAATTTTCTGACACAGCTTTCTAAAAGCTGTTTCAAAATATCACCTTTACCTGAAAACAGGCCTGAGTTATCAATAGGTCCTGGATAGAGGCTACGCTCTCCAACGTTGTACATGTCCCAGTTGTCAAAGCCAACATATTTCTTCCACTGTTTAAACCAGCGGATGTCCACTAGATACCTGTAGGGCAAAAACAGTAGCAGTGAAGACATGCTAGCACATATCTAATTATGGATATCAATAATAGTTCTCATTGAATTTCTTCCCCATTCACAATCTGCTTAAGAATCTCTCTTTCGATAATTTATGTGGAAAGATAGCTGTTGAGAAAGTTAGATTGTATCCTCATTTTATGTAACGCTGTAATACTGAACTGATCTGGCGACATCACGTGACTTGACAGCGATAAAAGCCAGTTTGTGTGTCTATGTTTTGGACTTCTCGTACGACGATGAACGCAGCGGTTGCGGTCTGTGCTTCGGCAAATAAATATCCTACTTGTATGATCTAAACAAGAGGACCATCTCGACTCTTTATTCTCCCAAATGCATCGCGAAAGCGCTGAAGATAGCACATGAACTAATTGTATAATTAAAATACAGGCCATATAAAACATTTGTCACTTTAACTTTTAATTAACATGAGTATCACAAAGCGCTATAGATGTACTGATACTCTGTGTGTGACTAATAAAATGCATCTGCACAGTGCTCTGTACTGTACAGACATTATACACAGATATATGAAAGAGGGGGACATCTACCGCAAAATTATTTCCACAATAATAAGTACTATGCACTTCCACTAGTCAAAACACACCACTTTGATTAATATTGTGTTTGTGGAATATCACAGTTGTTTAGGCCTCGACAGCAAGTGGCAAAATGACCATCCCTGAGACGGAGAAAAATGGGCGGATTCACTGATTAACTTTCCACTGCAGTGAACATATTGGAAATAGTTTTTTTGGGTTGATTTCCCATTTTAGAAAATGAATGTGAACATTATTAGACAGCTACAAAACAAACAAAAAAAAGCTCTTGTTGTTAAATAAAAGCAATTTGTGTTTTGGCACATAACAGTCCTGACAAAGAATCTATGCCAAACAGTCAAGAAGTGACAAGGTGATCAAAATCATATGGGACGGTGATTTCATTATTGATGACTACCAATATGCAAAAACAATTGCATTTGAGAGTGTTTTTGGAAGCAGAAATGTTCTATGTATCTAGGTTTACATTACAGCAAACTGGGTATAAGTGGGGGTGTTAAGAAAGTTACATTGTATCCTCATTTTGAAGAAAGTTACATTGTATCCTCATTTTGAAGAAAGTTACATTGTATCCTCATTTTGTGTAATGCTGTAATACTGAGCTGATCTGGTAACCCAGCCACGACGTGGCATTACGTGACTTGACAGTGATAAAAGCCAGTTTATGTATGTTTTTGACTTCTCGTACGACGATGAGCGCAGCGGTTGCTGTCTGTGCTCCGGCAAATAATTATCCTACTTGTTTGATCTAAACAGGAGGACCATCTCAACTCTATGTTCTTCCAAATGCATCGCGAAAGCGCTGAAGATCTCAACAGTTGGTATTGGTGCACCTATACAGACGCAACTGGTTAATTTACAAGACAAACCCTATCTTATAAACAGCTGACTCGGTTTACATCAAATAAGATGACGTATCCGATAACTTATTGATTAGAATTCTCAAACAGAACATCATATAGGGTGGGGCAGTCTTACCTATACCTGTACGTTTGTTGAGTATAGCATCGTACTTTGTGCCACAACTACAGAACTCGTGAACACACGACATGGCAGTGGTGGGTAGTCAAGTCTTATCTGGAAGCTAACACAGTTCTGGGTCTCCCCAGCTAACCGGGCAACAGAGTGGTGGGTGAACCCACAATCCGGAAAACAGGGCCCGGAGTCACAACCAATATCGCGGCGCATCAGGCGACCAAAAAAAAAACGCGTGAAATCCAAATAGAAACATTTTCAGTGATTTTACCCAGCCATTATGCTTCTGAGATATTTGCTGACAAAAGCTATTTGGTGTTCAGGGTTAATAGTCTAACGCGGTGTAACAAAGAGAGAAATTACAACAAATGGGCTGCCAGGCAGCGAAGGCGTTTAAACGTCAAATATTAAGAGTGACGACATTCGGGATTTAATTTTCTCTTTCCTTTTTCAGACTGCCCTGCCAACCAACATACTGCATTAGCTTCCTTGTTATAGCATGTTAGCATTTCCGGTTTAGAGCTTAGCTAATGGCTGGCATTGGCAAACTTGCGCTTGCTCGTCAGAAGCGACCCGAGGCGGCCTCGGGCTTCTTCTCACCATTCATCACCCTTCTTCAGCGTGGTCTTCAGCAAAGAACCAATAGTCTGTTTTTGATATTCCGTGGATGCGGCTGGCACCTCCGAGTCAGAGTCCGCTGAGCCGCCCGAGTCAGGTCCGCCTCCTTCAGCCATCGTGTAGAAGAGTGTGCCGGCTGAAAGACGAGAAGCACTTTGGGGCACGCAGGGCGTTCTTCCTCGACGGTGGTTGCGAGGCGCACACTGGTTGCTGCATACTGGCACCGCGTAGCTGCTGTGTCGTCGTCTCTTCGACACCCCACACAGAGGCACATTATACCAGTATGTTTCTCCACACGTCACGCTTTCAACATCAATAATCTCTGATTAGACTCACGATCAAGAACGAGTTGACGTATTCTTACTCGAGTAGGTGAGATGCTATTTTTTATAATGGAAAATCTATCGCACAGACCCTTAAATTGAAAATTCCAAACAGGAATGTTATTTGCTCCGATCTGATTATTGTTACTTAGAATAATAGTACAAAAAAAACAGGGAAAAACATCAAGTACAGATTAACTGGTAAGATCTGTTTGTGTTGCTTTGTGTAAGCGGGTTCGTTAAATGATACAACTTCTGGATAGAGTTGGGGTTCTTTGTTAGGACTGCCGTCTTGGTCGGAGGGGGAAGGCAATTGACATGTGTGCCTCTCGTAGGCTCTCATCTGATTAGAGGTGTTAAAACAGTCTCTGTTCGTTGACTTGCTATGATTGGTTCTTTGAGAAGATCTCAGCGGTTTCTTAAAACAGCACCTTCCTCTGTCTGAACGTTGTATGACCTTGGTTGGACCTGACACGGAACAGTCCCAAATGATGATTTCATCCATCGAGGTATCAACTCCTTCCTTATATATCATCCATCCATCCATTTTCCATACCCCTTATTCCTCATTTTGTTTTGTGATAAACTTCAGGAGCTGAAGCAATGCCAAAAGGTAGTCTTAGGAATCTGTATCTTCCAAATGGAGTGTTGAAAGTACGTAGTTTGGAACTTGGCTCATCCAGTTTCATTTGCCAAAATCTTGAAGGCGCATCCAGCTTGCTGAAATACTTTGCCTTTGAAAACTGTACCATAATCTCCTCACGAGTGGGTAGCTTGAAGTGTCCTCTCTTGATGGCTCTGTTCAGATCTCTTGGATCCAGGCATATTCTGAGTTTTCCATTCTTTTTGTCTACGACAACGAGGGAACTCACCCAGTCAGTCGGCTCATCAATTTTCTTTATTACATGCCTGTTCTCCATGTTGTCTAATTCTGATTTTATTCGCAGAAATTAGACTGCACTTTGCACTAAACTTGTACCGGGTATGAAAATAGGACGTTAAAAGTTGAACAAAGGAGTGTAGCAATTGTGAAATTAAACACCATTCAGACACTTAAGTGTTATTTTGCACCCAACAGTGCAGATGAAAATAGTAACTTCAGTTAAACATGAAATACAATGAAAGTTGTTCACATTATTTTACCTATCAGGCTTTTCTATAACATACACTACTCCCAAAAAGATAGTGATGTGTGGTTCTTGGGTGAAATTTCCAGAGGTTCTTAAAACGCACTGTAACCTTGTACAGGTGTACTTAATTTGGCCTTCTTTCAACTTTTTCATGCACATATCCAATGAATAAGTAGTTTTTGCACAACTTGCAGTGCTCCAAAAAGTCGCTGAAAGGCAAAATTCCCAAATGGTGTTCGATTCACAAATGGAAAAATATATTTTCAACAAAGCCGTTATCTGTGTCATTTTATTTTTATTTTTGTTGCACGAGAAGCTCAGTGGCCCCTTTCTTTTGACAACATCCTATTAGTTATGCTCATCAATGGTGAGCTGTCGTTCGTCTTGGTCACATGATGTCAAATTGGTAACGGCCTTAAATTTCACCCGGTAGCAGGATATGACAAACTTTTTGTTAGTAGTCTAACTTACAAGCTAACTATAATGCAAAAAAACATGACTTGTTTTCTCCCAGACATTCTCAGTCAGCCATGATAATTTAGTACAACTTGAAAAAAAATGGACCTGAAACAAAAGGAATGTAAACATTGCATAAAAGGGAGGGATTTGTCCGATCTCTTGTGTTTTGAGAAACAAACAAAAAAAAAATCCCTGCAGTTTAAACCCCCTTAGCAAGAGAAACGAGCAAGGCCTCAAAATATACCAGTGGGAAGCTCCTTGCTAAACATGCCATCAAAGTCCAGTTCCATACTCATGAGATCTTCCTCCACACTTTCCAGTGCCCACTGATGGTCAGTCAGTTCTAGGGCCTCCCACTCCGCCTAGAATGAAGTACAAATATCCAACGAACGTGTCACTTAAAGGACAACCGACATCACTTTTTTGTTTCCTAACTGACATCAGAAAAACGTTTTATAGCATCTAAAATACCCAAAACACGCAGCATGATATTTTTAGTCAAATGCAAAACACCAATAAAAATGACTTAAGTGTGCTGAAACTGCAAAAATTTGAAACCGGAAGTGGCCAGTTTCAGAAGGTCCCGCCCCCTTGTTCGTGGTGTCACCCCAAGACGTCTTGCCTTGCTGGAGAATCAAAAAATTGGCTTCAGATTCGGAGAATATGCTTTCTTGTTACTCACCCAGTTATGAATATGATTCAAATAGTTCCGAAGAGGAAAGCATACATGTTTGCAATCGATTAAATAATTTATTCCGTGCCATTTTGAGGTATCTGGGGGCGGGGAATTATCAGCCCATTTACACAGGCTGATTAATTCCTTACACGGAGCTTTGTCTCCATCTTCTGCCTCTTTTTGGTGCTACACGAAGTTTTCAGACCAAACAAAGTACAGCAAAATGCATTGACGTGATGGAAGGACTGCTACAATGTGTCCTTTTTCCGGTCAGGGGCGTTCCTTCAGTGACGTAACGTGAGTACTCGTCACCAACTCAAACACAAGACTTCCGGAATATTCAGCACAAGTCGTAAAACGTAAAATATAGCTATATGCAGTGGAATCTTTGTAAAACACGCTGAGTAGAAGTCATTTGAAGCCATTTTACAAATTATGGACACAACTTGTCCGGAAACGTCGGTTGTCCTTTAAAACCACCTAGAGTTTGAAACGTGTAAATGTGACGTCATGCTTGACCTTAATTTTCCTCATGTCAGTTCAGCAATCGTGAAAATATTCTTTTTCTTTGGCTTATATTTAAAAGGAGCAGACTCAACAGTGGTGTAACATTCACCTGACATTAAATGAATGTAACTAAATTTTCTAAAATTATGCTGCCGCAAATAATTTTTGACGGAAGAAAATGAAAACTGGTATGGCAATACCCAACGACATATGATGGTATTTTTTTTTTTACTTGACTTCGCCTTTAAGGACATATTAATATGTACAGTATAAAGAATATTTAACTCATTTACTGCCATTCACAAATTAATTCGAGAATTGAAAATTTGACGTAGAGCGCCATTCCCGACTTTGTTCAGGTTTTTTTTTTTTTTTTTTCATGTTTGGGTGCAGATAAAGTGCTGGCCTGGCCTTTGGCAATTATTTTTCCACAAAGGGGCAGTGTTTCCTTTTTTCCATGTTAGCGCGTTGTTCCAGCTTCAGCTGTTAAAGCACTATATGAACAAATATGTATGTATTGCATTGCATTTTGGACAGCCGCCCTCATTTCAAGCTCATATAACCCTATACCCATATAATTTAGGAATTAACTATTTTTTTCTGATTAAAGGAGTCTAAGGTGTCTTTCTAATGGTGTATTAAACGTGTATGTAGTCTTAAAACTCATTATTCTGTTGGTCCTGGAATTCAAGTGACAATGACAAAACCCCTGGCACTTTAGTGGACACATTTTTGAATATCTGGCAGTGAATGAGTGAAGAGTGTGCTCATGCACTTTTCAACTAGATATCAATGTTCTATGGTATTAAGAATACAATTTAGTATATACTTTAGTATTCACTAAATCTAAATGGCTGCCACTCCTCACCCGCACAAAAAAAAACAATCTGTAAAGTGTCCTTGAGAGTTTTGAAAGGCGCTTAGAAAGGAAATTTATTATTATTATTATTATTATTATTACCATTATTATCATCATCATTATCATCACGATATATACCTTGAAAGCTTTATTTGTATCTGCAGGCATGGCCATGGCAGCCCCACTCATCTGCTCCTGCATTATCCTTGACTGGTCTGCACCTATTAGTATAGAAGTACATTTAAAAACTCATTAATCACCAAAGTCACATTTTACCACCAAAGACAAGATTTTATCAACACCTAAATAGATGTGTTACCATTATCTTGGCCAAGGATTAACGAGTACATGCTTCGCAGTCCAAAGACATTCAGGAAATACCACGAAGCTGAGCTCACCCTGAATTGTCAAAGAACAAACATACACGTATGACAATCCCAATAATTGTGTTCACAACTGTCGTATGTCCTTACCAGGAAGCATCGAGTGACAGAAGCTCTATTCCTTGTTGTAACATGGGCTTGAAGCGCAGCGTGAGCGGGAAGGGGACCTTAGCTGTGTGAATGAAGCACAGACAGCGCTCGCTGTAAACAGCGCCACATCTTGTCGTAGTCAGGTGTGAGTATCAAATGGTGCACAAATCTAAAAATCATTACTCGTTACAAATCCCGAAAAGGTCCAGTTGATCCAGCCTCCGATCAGGATCATGGGAAGTACGTTGGTCACGTTTCCTTTCATCATGTCTGTGAGCATGCTTGGATCTGCCAGAGTGATCAAGCATCACGATACAATCCATTCTTATATTTAAGAGTGCCTCTTAATGGAATATTTTTCTCTTTCTCCTTCAACAAAGTAATAGATCAACAAAACTACACTATCAAATAGGGATCTCAGAGGTGCCACCTGTCACATAATAGTTAGGACGATATTTATAATCCATCCATCCATTTTCTAACAGCTAAAGTGCAATAACCATCAACCCGGAAATTGAACTGAACTGCGACAAATTTTCTGAACTTCTTATCCCCATCAACTGCATATCAGAATCAGAATCATCTTTATTGCCAAGTATGTAGAACACACAAGGAATTTGTTTCCAGTAGAACACGCTGCACTAGTATTGTCGTCAAAAAAAACTGCATATGCATTTTTTTATCAAGAAGATGCTAACATAAGTAGTTACAGAGCAGGAAAGTGTTTATTTTTAATTACCAGTCATTGGTGAGGGTGGAACAACCTTTCTTTTTGTTTTCTTGAAGAATCCATCTTCTTGATTATTGAAGTAAAATTTCCTCATTAGGAAGGACTAAGAGAAGGAGGTACAGTGATAATAATGTTGGACAATGTCATTAAAATATAAATAATACGCCCCTCAAAAAAATACTTGCTTTAATTAATATTTGGGGGGGTTTAACTTGAATCTAAACTACAAACATTTGTGTGACTTACTGAATACAAACAATGCAGTATCAATACTCAGTTACAATATAAAGTTTGTGTGTGATTTCAGAGATAGGAGTTTTATTGTGTTTGAGTTTTCCACATATATGTTTCGTAATAAATGTTTCATAAACAAAAGGTAACAGAAAACTGCAATTAATTTTAAGGGAAAGTAATAGATGAGAAGGTTTCTTCAGCCGTCATCTGTACAAAAGTGAAGGTTTCGGACGTTTCGCCTCCTATCCAAGAGACTTCGTCAGCGAACTAAAGTCTGACTGGTCGTATCGGCCCCATTTATATATCCCTAATGTTTGAGTTTTCTACATATATGTTTCGTAATAAATGTTTCATAAACAAAAGGTAACAGAAAACTGCAATTAATTTTAAGGGAAAGTAATAGAGTAAATTGAGATACATGTCATTTATGGAATTTCAAATTTGACATACTGGCTGAAACACTACATCGACAGTACTAATGTACATTCAACACAATATTTTTAAACATTATCGTCAAAGGAGCATACAATGTTTGACATCGTTTGATGTCACTAGATATGCAAGTGTACTTTTATGTAGAATACAAATCAAAACACATACTTGTTTGGGAATGTATTTTCCATTTTCTCTGAGGATTCTGCTCCGAATGAGGACCTGACTGAAATGAACATAAACATCACACATTCACCGTACCGTGCCTTGTACTGTATTATAATTAACAACAAGGGTTTAAGGTGCATGAAATACCTCACCTGTCTGACACTTGCTCTAAAGTCAACTTCTTGTCACTTTGAAGAAGAATGGACACATAGTGACGGATGATGCCGACGAGAAAGGTGATGAAGACAATGGGCAATACCACCCACAGTCGGATGTTGGAGTCCAACAGGAGCTCTGGCTCAGCCATTCAGCCTGATAAATATCAGCACAGACAAGATTGAAGTTATTCATCCACCACCAAGTGATAAGATACATACAGGCATCAGCCGCGGTTCTATGGTTATTAATATCATGTACCGATGAACTATTAGATGGCCTATGCATTAAAGATCGGAAGCACCGTCGTACATGGCAGATGATGCTAACGGTGGGCTAACATTAGCCAGCTGCCTACCTTTCCTTTGTGGTGAACGAACACGGTTGTCTTCTTGACGAGGCGAACACCACGAGTGACGTTTCACCAGTGTAGAATCCACAACCTCTTAAGCAGTCGAATTAATACTTAAGAAGATACCAAAGCTTTGACAGCCGCTTAACGCCATTGCGTTGCGTGAGGAGCTAATAATTCAAAATTGCAGTGTATCTTCCTCGTCTGGAGGGGGCAGTGTCGATGGTTCAATGCGGTCCTTTGTGGTGCAGTTTTGGCGATTTAAACCTTTTCCCTTCACACCGGAAGTGCACTTGAAGATCATTCCCAGGCGTTAACGTCTATTAGCAGATGGTATGCGAGTGCTTTTCCATATATATATTTCAAATATTTTAAATGAAGATCACATAGCTCTTTCTTTAACGGTGTGATACCTTAAAACTTTGGACACAATCCAAAGTTTTACTATTCATTCCGCTAATGACGCTAGCATTTTGCTTCATAAATGTTTCGCAATTCTGACGCCGTTAAAACAATTATATTTTTATAAAATAGTTGCTTCCGGCGTTTGAATCTCTTCACTGTTGAATTTAGTATCAATTCATTTGAAAACATGATTCAGGATATCTGACGAGCCTTGTTTTATTTTAGTACCGACATACGACGTGACGTGATTACGAAGGTTTTTTGTTCAATGTCTTCGCTGAAACACGTCACATGCTTCTTAAGAGACACACTCGGTAAATGTTGAGGTTTTTCGTTCGATTGATTTAGCCGAGACGAATGGTTTTTGTGAAAAATAATGACTGCACGAATGCTTCTGACTTCCTTCCATGTTTGTGATTTACGTTTGGTGCTATGGCAAACTCATTTTAATAACAGCACCAAGTGAAAGAAAACTGCACATACATATCCAGCCTCTAATACAACAAATAGTCCACAGTATGTTTATGTCATAAGAATGTAGACATTGATTTTATAAAATTAGATAAATTGTTGGTGTGACATTTTCCTAAAAAAACAGATGACAGTCTTGAAGTCAGTGAACCTTACTGGCTGTGTTTTGGACAATTGAGTTGTCATCCACAACTCCACTTTCTAAGTAAGGTGTTCTGAAAAGGCATGAGAAAATGTAAGCATGTTTTTTGTTTAAAAATGTAATGTACATACAATATGATTTGAAAGGCTGTTTCCGAACAATAGATTTTTTGAAATCCACTATCCTTTTTTTCGCCCCGCAGTGTATTGAACAAACATTTTCCTGTCCAATAGAGCATGGGAGCTGATAAAAGGTAAAATATAGTATATATACTCTGTTCTATAATACCACCACACATGTAATATGTACATTCTTTCTGGCAGTGATATGATTCACTGTTCCTGCGGTTTTATTTTAGGCCAAGTCGGGGAGAACGCAGTGGGAGGTATGGCTCAGATGGCCAGAGAGATGACCAACATAGACATGACAAGCATAGTCGTGATTCTGACCGCGATTACAAGCGCCAATGGGGAGATGACAAAGGCAGGGATCGCTTTGACGACGGCAGAGATTATCGAGAGGTAAGGGAATCTGAGCATTATGTGGAAACTTAGATGATTTCCTTTTCCTCCCTCTACCTGATCATTGGGCTTTTCTGCAGAGGGGCCGAAAACGCCACAACAGTGACAGATCGGATGACGAATACGATGGCGACTATGGAGACCATGATTACAGAGGGGAGCAAGATGAGGAGGAAGAAGAGGAGGAGAACAAGACGATCATGCTCCGGGGTCTCTCTCTTCATGTGACAGAGGAAGATGTATGTTCAAGTGTCACGTGTGGTTTTGAAGGGAAAAGTTTGCACAAAATCTGAGTTGGTCCTTTTCTACAAATTACAATTATGAAGTGTACCTTTTTTCCCCTGTGTGTTGCCATGGTGCAGATCCGTTCAGCACTGGAGAAGCTGCCGGGTCCTCAGCCGGTGGATGTCCGCTTGATGAAGAAAAGGACTGGTGAGTGATGTGTGTGCTCAGTTGAGCGTCCCGCTTTCCACCTTCCCAACTCCCGTCTCGCGATACTCCTTTGAATCTCTCCTTGATTGGTTTGTGCTGATGTGACCAATTATGAAGGTAATAGCGTCAACGGGCAGTGGAAGCTCCAAAGTTGAATTTGTATAAAGTGAGCGTAGTGATCTTATGCAATGTCAAAATCTTTTTCCATCCCTTTATATCATTTTTTGGGGGGAGAGACTACCAACAAAGAAGAATACCGCGGATGGCAAAACATCATTATTACCATAAGCCTGGAAATCGAACTTAAGTGCAACATTGAAATGTGTTCTGGCTGTTCGGTACAGACTTACCAATAAAAGTGAGTAGTCGTCCCCCACCAAACTTTTTGTAGCACATGTGTGCTACTCTAAAATGAGCTGGTTCAAATGGTTTCTTTGCACCGTGAGCAACTTTCAAGACATCCAGCATCACCTTTTTTTCTTCTTTGGAGTTTCCACTTCAATACCCAACCATGTTGTGTTTAAAAAAATATTACATTCTATGATAATGCAAACTCCACCACACCCCCCGGCCCCTATTGACATTGTTAAGCACTCTCACCTCCCCTTTCCCCCCGTCTCAATTTTAAATTGGACTGTATACGACACCCCCATTGTGAGTTTGAGCATTGCATCGCCTTCTCACTAACACGCCTCCCGTCTATATTTGAATGCTGTCTCTAGGTATAAGCCGAGGTTTCGCCTTCGTGGACTTTTATCACTTGCAAGATTCTACCAAGTGGATGGAGACCAATCAGGTTGCTTCAACAGTCACCAAGTTTAAATGACTCTTGGCGATTAGAGCCCCGATACCATGATGACAATGCCATCTTATGACGCTTATATCAGAGGATGTTTGTGTTATCACACTCTTTCTAGCGACCTTTTCAGTCAAAACAAACAATAAAAAAGACTCAAGTGCTCAATTTAGTCTACACTACTTTTATGCTAGTGGGAATTACTCAAAGCACATTTTCTGCTCCAGCTCAGTCTCGTCTTCATTTAACACCGGTGAAAGAGGAGCGAGCTGGCAGCACTCCGGCCCCAAACACATCTGTTGAGGGAAAAAAAATGCACACACCCTTTCTTGTCTCCCGTGCCTCTCTCTATAGCCCCTTTTACACAGTCTAGAAAAGCCAGCGTTTTCCCTGTGTCACTGTTCTCTATAAGCACTGCTGACACGGAATGGGAGGACAAAACTGATCCGACAATTTTCTTAATTTGAGTGAAGATGGTGTGAACCTGTGACAATTGATTCTCACTCCTACCACCTCCTTTGTGGTGACACCAGATTGTATTTTTCACAACAAAGCCTGATGCTGACATCACATATTACATGAGCTTATTGTGAGATAAAGTGTTGCTGTCTCAAAGCATGCAACGTTAACATAACCTCCCTCACTGGGGGTGTTTTGTGCTACGATTTATATTTTCTGGCGTTTCTGTGTAAAAGAGGCTGACGACTTCTCCCTTTCTCCGAATGGTACTCGACCTACGCAGCGAGCATTAGGCCAGCCACATCTGTCCTCTCTCCACCGCGCTCACTTGCGCGGAGTTGGAGGCTGGTGCCTCACCTGCCTCCATAGTTTGCACTCGTGGAAATGTGAAATAACGCACAGCTCTTTACTCCACAGAATAAACTGGTGATCCAAGGGAGAAACATCTCCGTGCACTACAGCAACAGGAAGCAGAGGTTTGACAACTGGCTCTGCAGCACTGTGAGTGTCTGAATGCACGCTTTCATTCCTTTTAGTCATGTGAAACAATGTGTTAAACTGTGACGTTTTTCTTTCCTCAGTGTGGTCTTTATAATTTCCGGAAGAGGCTTAAGTGTTTCAGGTGCGGGGCAATTAAACCAGGTAAGATGACGGCAAGGTTATTACAGCGCACAAAATGAAAAATTAAACAGCATTAATTTTCAAATATGTCCTCTTTAAGTTATTACTAGAATTAAGTCTTAAGATCAGGGGTGTCAAAGGCATTTTTTGCCGCGGGCCACATTGTAGTTATGGTTTCCTCTCGAGGGCCGTTATGAATTTGGGGAACCCATTAGAATGTTTAAATCCCTTCAAATATTACATATAGAGCACACAGCAAATTAATGAATAACTCGTTTTAAAATCTGAAGTCAAGAATAATGACTTTTATTGTGGTTTACATCCAAAAATATGAAATTTTGGCTCAGATTTTAGCAATCATCATGGAATTTAACAAGTTTGATTTGCTTTCGCGGCCCGAAAAAAATGATGTGGTGGGCCGGATTTGGCCTGCGGGCCTTGACTTTGACACCTGTGCTTAAGAGTGTCTGACGTCAAACGTTACCTGCTGCCAATTGGTGGTTGAATCTCGAAAAAAATAATTTGTTTGATCACCAAAATGCATGACTTTTTGGGGGTTTGACTGCGGAGATCCAAGTGTAGAAATTACCGTATTTTCCAGTGTAAAAGGTGCAACCCCAATGAATGGTGTATTTTCAAACTTTTTCCATATGTAAGGCGCACTGGACTACCAGGCGCACCTCTACTACGACCTGGTACACCGGAAAATACGGTAATTCCCATGCTGTGTTTCTGACTATTGACCATTTGTAATTCATCCATGCAGAAGGAGACGGAGCAACCGGTTCAAACGCAGAATGTCATCAGTCTTGGGAATACAGCGGTGACAGTGAGTGTCATTATTATCAACAATTTATCCAGTGCATGTTTTCCTGACCACATTTTCTGTTTGCAGCAATAATTCTGAGGAACCTTCCCCCTACCTGCACCGTTGATGAGATTTTAAAGGCTTTGGCTCCCTTTGCCAACTTGTCTCCGTGCAACATCCGCTTAATTAAAGACAAGCAGACAGGACACAACAGAGGCTTCAGCTTTGTTCAGCTCTCCTCTCCTTTGGTGAGTTAGCTTATTAGTTACAGTTTTGGGAAATTTAAGTTCACCCATTTAAAAAAGATGGCAGATTTGTTCTTTGTCATCATAGGCGTAACAGACAGAATGTCAAAAAAAATCCAAGAAATCACATTGTTACATTTTTAAACACAACCTTAAATTTACAAAACTCATTGGCTCCGCTAAACCTTACTGCATTACATGTACAGGAAACACTCACAGGACAAACTGTTGGCCACTTGCACAGTCTAATGACATTAAACACAAGAGCTGGGCATGTATGTTTAATGTCATGTACACAGTTAGCATGACAGTGTTGCACTTTTTTCATCACATAGGAAGCTTCGCAGCTTCTCACCATTCTCCAAGTCCTTCAGCCTCCTCTGAAAATCGATGGTAAAACCATTGCTGTGGATTATGCCAAAAGTGCAAGGAAGTGAGGAAACACACACATATTTACATACAAAGAAATGTGATGATATATACAGAAATACTCAATAAATGTCGCACCTCTCCTTTGTCAGAGAATCGTCGCAGGCAGATGCGATCCGAAACAGCGCCCTTTCAGTTGCCAGCACGGCTATCGCTGCAGCTCAGTGGTCAGCCAGCCAGGTACAGTAGTGTGAAACAAACACTCCAGTTTTAGAAATTTTATTGAAACCGAGTCACCGATTCCACCTTGTCTGACCTGCTTTTGTTGTTCTTTTTGTTTTCTTGCTAACGTTAGGTAAAGCAAGATTCAAGTGCCACCACCGATGGAATGAACCCTCCAGAGAGCTATGCGCATCAAACACAGGTCAGTCTGTTCTTTCCATTTCCAATATTTCCCCCACAGACAAATTTAGACCCTTGATGTAAAGATGTGTTGAAACACGTGCTAATTGGCTAGATGCTATGAGTTTGACACCTCCAGCCAAAATTCCAATCCCAGTCTCAATTTGTTGTGTTAACCAAAATCTATTTTTACCACCACAGGGACAGAATTTTCAAATGTGGCAGCAACAACCAGAAGGATTGCCTGCTGTCACTGGGGATGGATTGCTGGGAGGTACGTGTCAAAGATGTTCGTTCGCTCGAATGCTCGGAACACAGGAAGATTGTCTTTTACTGCTGACAGGGGGCGCAGTTTTCATGAAGCCACTTTGTGTGCACTTCATCGACCAACGCCCAACCTCTGCAGTCCTCTGCCAAGCTATTTATAGAGTATATGCAAATTTAAGTGACACATTAGTAAAAGACAGCCTTTTTGATTTGGATACCATTCCCCTGGATATTCCGTGGATACCCTTCCAAGTCGTCCCATCGTACAAGCATCAACATCCATAAACCAACATAACAGATATTTTAATGGGTGGCCTTTCCATGAACCGATAGAGTTGTCACCTGGCTAAGGATATCTTCTAAAGCGGGAGTGCATCAAATACTCCCTTCCGCTCAAGGCTAGATACCTTACCCGAGGCTGACAGTTTAACAGGCTGTCTGTTCACCTCAGATTGACCCCGGATTCTCGATGCTTCCATTGTAGCCTTTGTCTTCGGCCAACTAAGCATACAATAGCATGACACATTGTCTAATATGATAACTTCTATTCTGTGTATTCTCTATCAGTACGGTAAATCTAATCTTTTATTTTCCTTTTAAAAAACTGGACTCGCTAATTGCACATTTACCTTTTGTCTTCAGCTGCTCCAGGAGTGAAGAATATTCTCCCCGCAGGTGTGATCTTGCCTCAAGTTTTCCCACCCGTTATTATCAACCAGGGTGCCATACATGTAAGACAAATATCAATTACTTAATTATTCACATTTGCCCTCGTGTGCTTCATACCTGTACTCTGTCTCATCAGTTAGCGGCACCGCTTGATGCAATCCAACTGGCTTCTAATTTTGCGACCCCGTCACTGGTGCCTACAGCAGCAGCCAACGTAGCCATCCACAACGCCGGGACTGGTAAGACATCAGGGAGGAGGGAAAAAGTCTTCCTTTTGTGTTTTGCATATATAACTGCATATTTTCGTGTCTTTTCTGCAGCTGCCCCGGATACGTCCACATACCAGTATGATGAGTCTTCGGGTTACTATTACGACCCAAACACTGGCCTGTACTACGACCCTAATAGTCAGGTGCTTTTAAATTTAGGATCTTAATAAGACTTGACAAATATAAGCATGAACGTTTTGGAAATTTAGTACCCTTTTATTCATTCATAACCTCAAATGGTTGTGAGGTCTTATTATTTTTCCTCCATTCTTTCATTAAAAATACACCAAGGATTAAGAATTACAGTACACACTACACAACCAACATAGCCTCCTACATGTAGTGGAACGGCTGAACTGCTACCGTCTCTTGAAATTGACTCATGACTAATATAAATAACTGGGGGGGGACATGGAGAACTGCTTTCATTTCCAGAAACCGGAAGATATTTTACTTATTTACTCTTGCATCGTTCTGTTTCATGCTTGACGGCTAACTATTTGTATACAATCAAATTCCGGCAATAGATGCCCAATAAATCTAAAAAGTATGCAATCCGAATCAGATTTTGTCACCAGTTACATTTCCTAATGCAGCTTCTTTTTTATTCCCCAATAATTAACATTTGTTATATTCCTAAATTGTTGCAGATAACAAACTAAGGCCACCCTATTATGCTTCTTGTGTGCATTAGTACTACTACAACCCTGAAACGCAGCAATTTCTGTACTGGGACAATGAGAAACATGCCTATGTTCCTGCGCCACCTACATCGGACACAAAGAGCTCTGCTGCTTCCTCCTCAACAAGCGGCACTAGTAACAAGGAACCTAAAGAGAAGAAAGAAAAGCCCAAAAGCAAGTCGGCACAGCAGGTATGTGCTACATTGAGCCTGCTTTTATCCAAGCGATCCATTGCATACCCACCTGCAATCGCAAAAAAAAATCCATATAAAAACACTTATAAAAACAAACACTTTTATTGTACCTATTCCTCTTGCTTTTAACAATGTAAGCAGTAAAACTTTGCTAACATGTTTAAAGCAAAACCAATCGACCTCAAAAATGCATACAAAATACTCTGTATCCTGTATTGTACTGCCGGTGTAGATGCAAGTATGTCAGGGCATTACAGTTAGGAAGTATGAAGCCATAAGAAAATGATGGAATGGACAACCATTAAACAGCTGGAAATGCTTGACTTGTTATCTTGGTAAATTTTAAAATGACAGGATTCCCCTTAAGATCAATCAAATAACTCTGAAATTCGAACATTCCAGATCGCCAAGGACATGGAGCGTTGGGCAAAGACCTTGAATAAGCAAAAAGAAAGTTTTAAAACCAGTGTTCAAACAGTTGGGGCGGCAAGGGATGAGGAGAAGAAAGAGGCTCCAGATGCGTGTTTCTCCATTTTTGAGAAGAAGGTAGGAGTAGCATCCATAAAGATTTGTGTCATGGGTCGATCAATTTTAGTATTACTACAAGTATATATTGTGACTCGATTTTAATGGTAATTGCTTCCTCTCAGCAGACTGGGGTCTTTGAGATGTCACCCCTTCTGACTGAACACTTGAAGCAGACAGACCAAGAGACTCCAGCAAAGGTTTGTCTCCCCCTCGGCTCCTTTTGACTCCCTTTAACCACAACGACTTAAATGTTGATCTTTTTTTTTCCTCCCCCCTCGCTGTAGAGTGCTCCTGTCGTGGCTTACGACAAAGATAGCGAACCGGGGGACAGTGGGTCCGATCGCAAAGTTGAAGACAGCGGCAAAATAACCGATTGGGCCAAGCTGGTTTGTCTTCTATGCCGCCGGCAGTTCCCCAATAAAGAAGCTTTGCTGCGTCACCAGCAGCTCTCTGACCTTCACAAGGTGAGGAAGAACAGCAGGTGATCCGCAAGTTGTCGTGAATATTCTGAGCGGCGCCATCTGTTTCATGAACGCCGCAGTGCCATGGGGAAAATGTTAGATGTACAATTACCTAATGCCATCAATGAGTAGATTTGAAATCCACTTCGATGTTTCTTGAGAGAATATTTTTTCAGCTAAGAGATCTAGCTGAGTGTCATTTTTGTTAAAGCGGTGTTTTTGTCAGTGTTTACGTAACCGAGATTTCCCAGTGTCTGTATTCAGCTTCAGCTGTTGTTAAAGCGCTATATAAATCTATATATTGTATTGTATTGTGTATTAATAGTTTGGGCTTTAACTTGCTTTTTATTTTAGCAAAACCTGGAAATCCACAGAAGGTCCCAGCTCACTGAAGCCGAGCTCGAGGACCTGGAGAGGAAAGAGACTGAGGTATTTTTAGCTATATATATATATGTATATGTATATATATATATATATATATATATGTGTGTGTGTGTGTGTGTGTGTGTGTGTGTGTGTGTGTGTGTGTGTGTGTGTGTGTGTGTGTGTGTGTGTGTATATATATATATATATATATATATATATGTGTGTGTGTGTATATATATGTATGTGTATGTATGTGTATGTATATGTATATATATATATGTGTATGTATATGTATATACAGTAAAGTCTCGTTATATCGATATCGGATATATCGATAGTCCCGGTTATATCGATGCTATTTCTATGCACGCACGGAGAAAATTACATGCAAACAGGGTCGGATATATCGATAGTCCCGGTTATATCGATATTTTTTCGGACTCCCTTGAATATCGATATAACGAGACTTTACTGTATATGTATATATATGGAGTGAAACTGGCCACTTCCGGGTTCATTTCTTTTGCAGATTTTGAACACTTTAAGTCATTTTTATTGGTGTTTTGCAATTGGCTAAAAATATCATACTGCGTGTTTTGGTTATTTTAGATGCTATAAAACCTTTTTCTGATGTCAGTTAAGAAACAAAAAAGTGACGTCGGTTGTCCTTTAACGTGCTATTGAAGTGCTTAAATTAGACCTTAGGGAAGGTGTACATGCTTTGTAGTAAGTGATCTGTGAATAATGCTTCCATTTTCAATCTAATAGTTGAAATACCGAGACCGGGCTGCAGAGAGGAGAGAGAAGTACGGCGTTCCAGAACCCCCAAAGAAACTCTATAAACGGACTACTCCCACAACAACAACAATGTAAGTATATCACATCGCAAGCAGGGTTGTTTGATTCTGGCCCAATAAAAAGTAATGTATTTAATTCACCTAAAACTCGAAATTCAGATAAATATTTTTGTCAAAACCATATACACGGACTCCCGAAACTAATGTTACATCATATATGGAAAACATAAAAAAAATTAACTAAAAAAAACACACACAAATGCTGAATCTTTTTTTACTCATCAATCTTAAATGCTGTTTATCTTAAAGTGCAAATCAAATGCCCCCATCTCCAACAGACAATACGAGCAGCCCACCAAAGATGGCCTGACAAGCGATAACATCGGGAACAAGATGCTGCAAGCAATGGGCTGGCAAGAAGGCAAAGGCTTGGGACGCCACCAGCAGGGCATTACTGTTCCTATCTCAGTGAGTGCTTTTTTTCTATGCCCTACACATCCTCCCTTAATCTCACATGTGCACTGTCTTTTCCAATGATTGTCCTCATGTTTGCTCGCAGGCTTCCTTGAGGACCAAAGGTACTGGCTTGGGAGTAAAAGGAAGCACCGTTGATATGGCGCCATCAGGCAATTACAAGGATTCCGTCCGTAAAGCCATGTTTGCACGTTTTGCTGACATGGACTGACAAAACACAATCACAACCGCAACATATTTTTCGGAAAATGGTTTCCTTCCTCTTGTCATGTTCAGGGTTACGCTTAGCCAACCTGTGCAAAGGGAGGAAGCAGATTGTGTACTATAGTAGTCATGATACAAATATAGTCCACCATTCACAGTGTCATCCACATTCCTAATCACTGAACGATAATCGACCCTCCGTAACTATGTACAGCTAAATTCACATTATATATTTGTAATGGCATTTTGTACATGATTTTATCTTTCCAAATGCCCATTTCAGTTACGCAAACATGTAAATGAGTTTGTAAGCAAAAGTGTGCGATTTCTGAAGCAATATAACAATTAAATCATTTTGGTCACTATAATTGTTTTTTTTTCTGTCATGCTGTGTTGTCATGCAAAGCACACAAACCAAACCACTGAAAAGATCTGACACAAGAGGCTTAAGTTCATAGTGTATATAAGGATATACAGAATATATTGTGCAAGTATACAAAATGATATATCACTTCATAGGATGTACACAAAAACACGACCTAATTTTAAACAATTTTTTTACGAGATTATTGGGCTATTATTTCACTCTTAGTGGCTACAGCTTTTCACATGATTTTTTTTTATTATATCCACACATTGCCAGCTTTAACTCACCACCACCTGTAAACTAGTGTAAGAATATTTTATTTGACTTTGTATGTAAAACATTTCCACGTTGATTAAATACAATTGGTAACTTACCATAGCAGGTAAACGTGTTGAGACTCAAGTCACTGCTGGCTGTTGTCCTTGAGAAAATTCACATTTGTTTTCTGCCACTAGGGGCCAGTGTGTTCCATGAGAACCTCATAGCATTGTATGCTAATTTAAAGTTGACACATTAACAGCTACTGCGTGAATTTTTGTGGCAGCTCTTTATGTTACCCAAACTTATATAAAACTTAACTATGCTACACAAACGTATTCCTTTCCTACATTTTTTATGAGATACACCTTAGCAACAGCTCTTTATCTTTTGCTTCTGCTGACATTAGCAGCCATTTTCTGACTGCCACTCCACTAAAGTGTGACAAGACAAGTCATTTTGAGTCGTGCCCCCGTGTGTACCAAAATATGACACTTCTGAATGCCCATTCAGTTCAGTGTGGCACACTGGCACAGCAATGCACAGCTTATCAGAATCAGTGCCACTTGACTAAGCCCTGTTTGCATAATACAGTCAACCGCACACATTTGTTCTGTACGCGGGATGCTTAGTGGTGTACACTTTGTTTCAAGTGGAAGAAAAAGTCTATACTGTAAAAAAATAAAATAAAAGGTGCTCTAACATCCATGAGCATTGACTTGTTTCTCCACATTTCAAGCATCTTTTTTGACTATATAATTTTACAATATGTGCATCCCTGTCGAAGCTAGCTTCTCTTATCAGCATCAACATAGAAACAACACACGGACACACAAACTTACAAATTTAAAGGACAACCGACGTCACTTTTTGTTTCTTAACTGACATGAGAAAAACGTTTTATAGCATCTAAAATACCCAAAACACGCAGTATGATATTTTTATTCAAATACAAACACCAATAAAAATGACTTAGTGTCCAAAAGCTGCAAAAAATGAGCTGCGAATTGGGGATTTTCAGAAAGTCCCGCCCCCAGTTTGTGACATCAGGCCAAGACGTCTTGCATTGCTTGAGAATCAAAACAATGGCTTCAGATTCGGAGAATATGCTTTCTTGTTACACCTCCAGTTATGAATATGATTCAAATACAGTAAAGTCTCGTTATATCGATATTCAAGGGAGTCCGAAAAAATATCGATATAACAGGGACTATCGATATATCCGACCCTGTTTGCATGTAATTTTCTCCGTGCGTGCATAGAAATAGTATCGATATAACCGGGACTATCGATATATCCGATATCGATATAACGAGACTTTACTGTAGTTCTGAAGAGGAAAGCATACATGTTTGCAATCGATTAAATAATTTATTCCATGCCATTTTGAGGCAACATTGGGGAGAAACGATCACCAGAAAAGAGGCACAAAATGGCGACCTCCTGTGGCCATCTCTGTTTCCACAGGCTGATAAATTCCTTCCATGGAGCTTGGACACCCTCTTCTGGCGGCTTTTGGGTGCAACACAAGGTTTTCAGACCAAACAATACAGCAAAATACATTGACGTGATGAAAGGACTGCTACAATGTGTCTTTTTTCGGTCAGGGGGCGTTCCTTTAGTGACGTCACGTATGGACTCGTCACCAACTCAAAAACAAGACTTCCTGAATATTCAGCGTGAGTCTTAAATCGTAAAATATAGCTATATGCTGTGGAATCTTTTTAAAATACGCTCAGCAGTAGTCATTTGAAGCCATTTTACAAATTATGGACACAACTTGTCCGGAGACGTCGGTTGTCCTTTAACATACAAAATAGATTAAATGTACAATTTGCTATTCTCTTTTTTTATCCGTTTTTAAGCATTTTCTCAAAGTAGGCATTGTGAAGCTGAGTTAAAAAAACAATTTCCCAGATGTTTGAAGTGTGGAGAGAAAAACAAACTGCCTTCTCTGCTGTGACAGATGTCTTCTCTTGAGAAAAAAACACACAAACACACTGATTACTCTCACTCTCTTCTATTATGTAATAATTACACTTGCTGACAAGATGCTGCTATCTTGCTCTCGATTTACAAACTGATGAATGCTATAATCTGCGGTATACACAATGGTGTCTGTTGGAAATGTCCGTCGTACGAAGGGTTAGCAATCATTGCTGATGAAGTGTTGGCGCGGCATTGGTTAGCAATCAGGTAGCATTCCCAAGACAAAAACATCTGTTAAGCTGAGTACTTTTTCATTTTTTTTTTTGCTTTAAAATTGATTCTTTTTTTACATCTACAGAGAGATCTGGTTAGTGAGCTGGTTATACCCCCAATAAAGTGAAAGAAACAAAGAATAAGATAATAATCTGAGCTGTGTAAATATCTGCATTCCATTTTATTTCAATAAAGTTGCAAAAAAACACCCACACAATATATGTTAAAAATATATTTGCTGGTTATTAATTAAATGTCAAGCTTGTCTCATCTAATATAAATACAAATTGGTGACCTATAGACTAGACAGAATTCAATAAATCCCACATGGGTCAAATGACTGGATCAAATAGTGATGAATGGCCAGTAACACTATCTTTTCTTCCTGTTTGCTCCTCAATACATTTGACAAGTGGCACCATGCCGAAATGTGATCAATCATTGTAAATAATAGTTTCTCTGTACGTTACTTGACATAGGGAGTACAGTGACTTCATGGTTAGCACATCTATCTCGTTGGGTTTGAGTTTCCTGCTCAGCTTCATGAGGAAAAGTCCCATTGACCAAAGTGACTCATACTACTACCTAAGGCGGATACAGGAAGCATGATTCATCCATTCATTGAGAGCCATCGTTGCCGGATCACAGGACAAATGACATAATTGCAACATTGTGCCCTGGACCGTGGTGACAACTGGCTCATTTCTGCCATGGATGATTAATACTAGGGTTTGGGTTAGAGGTTAGGGTTTAGGGTTAGTTTTGGGGTTTAGGGTTATGCTTTGAGTTGGGTTTGGGGTAGGGTTAGTGTAACTGGTAATATTTCATGGTGAGGTTGAGGTGCTTTGTGCTCCCTCAGACTGTGAAATTCCTCTTTTTAAAGCTGCCTTTGAAGTTTTTAAATCTACTTAGATTTACACTTAGTTGACAGACCACCCTGAAGTTACAAGCACTCATTGTTTCCCACAGTTTTTTTCTGCCTTTTGTGGTCATGTACTTTTTATTTACAGTGTGTCAATGGAAGAACTTGACAACTCAAATTAGATTGTCGACACGTTTTGCATTTTTTACTACACGTAAAACTATGATGGAATATTCACCTCCGGAAAATATTTTCAAACGCTTTGTTTACCAACATGTGGCTACAAGACGAGTACAAGCACAAAGAGACCGGCAAACAGAGAGGATGTATTGATTTAGCTACAAAATGTACGCTCGACAGGTATGTATCATCACTTTTCAATTTCCCCAAAAATCAAACTCCAAATTGAAAACACACAGTATGAAATTAACACCCATTAAAGTAACTTTTGCAACCAAACCAGCACCTGTGGCGAGTATACGTATTGCTAGTTTAGTACCGTATTCATGCTAGCGCTCCTATTTGGTTGAAGCTCTTTCTATTTTCCTTTTGACTTTTTATCCCGCCAGTGCTTTCTTACTCATATAATTATGAATGACTATTTTTGAGCATTGTTTAGTGAAGAACATGAATCAAAGATTCGAAGATGGTTGATTGTTCGTGAAGGTAGGCTCCATTCAAAATTTGTCAGCGATTTTAATGCTAACAGCTGTTGTGCTCTTATCAAGGACCAGGAATAAAAATAAGAAATTTTCATTTCTGTAAGCAGCACTTCAGATGGTTTGTACACAAAGTACCACTCATCATTGGATATTATGCCATTCATCACAGTTACTGAAATAACTACAATTCAGCTACAGGTTTCTGCTAGTGAATATAAGTACGGTATCTGAGATCATATGCATTAAAACTCCATTGGAAAAGGGACCTCTCTCGCACTGAGGTGTATTAAACTGAGCTGTATCTCTGGGTAGTCACAATCAATTTGAAGATATCTCAAACTTGAGATCTTCAAGTCAGTTGAAGAAATTCATAATTGGATGTCGTGACCTGAATTAGATATTGGTAATTGCACCTCCTATTCACATGAATGGCAAAAGTGACATTTTTCTTTGGGGCAGAAACATGTATAGTAGTTTCATTTTTGTCTTATGACTTATAGTTCTCTGCATGTCTTACGCAGTAAGTTGAGAGAAAGGATGGGGGGGAAATTCAGCCCCTGAGAGGAACTTGTGCAGATGACCTAGAAATTCTGTACACGTGACTTTCTTCCGTTGTATACGTTGTTGATTGCGTATCGTGTGACGTGCGGAGATTATAATTGGACAGGTTTGGCTGGAATATCCACGTGAGTTATATTTCGGGATGTTATTAAAGGAGACGTCCAAGGCGTTAAAATTAAGGGAAAAAAGATGAATGTGACGTGCTCCCGCTCATACACGGGACCTGTCATCTAACTGCGCATGCGCAAGACAACAGGCGGTAAATCCACCATGATAAATTCCCAAACACATCACTGCCAACGAGCGTGTGCTTAAAATATCTTCACTATTATTATTGTTTATTTTTTTAATTCTCATCCCCCAACAACATTATTCGTTCGCCTAACGATTGGAAAGGGAAAAGGACGGAAAAAACGGAGGTGGGAGGAGGGTTTGGAGTGGGGGGAGAGAGAAGGGGGCGTCGGGTGATGGTGGAGGTATTAGGTTGGGGCTCCATCAACATTCCCAAAATCATTTTGATTGGAGTCGCCGCCGTGCGTGCATGGGCCGACTTAAAAAAAAAAGCGCTCCTCACGTCCCACCTCGGAGGAGATTAGCGGTCACAATAGATCCAGTGGGGAGGCAAAACCCGTGACATTCGCGCAAGGGGGGACGACGGCTGAAGGCAGGAAGGACGACACGCGACTGAGCGCTCCATCTCGTGGGGAGATATTCCACACTTAGACGACACTTTGACATCATCGGTAAGCCCGTCGGCGACTTGCATTACTGTGCCACGTTTGAACTGAAAACCACCAGGTGACATTTAAAGAATACACTTAGAAAAAACGAATGTACCGTATTTATAAATGACGAAACATTTGATAATATTTTTTCTTTGTTCCTCATTTTTCAGCATGCTGACAAACTCCACCATGAATGTAAAAACTGATTGTGATTGTTTAATTGTATATCATTCATTAGCCAATGTTTTTAAATAGGGAAAATGTTTTATTTCACACCGGCAAACAAAAAGGTCACCAAATGTTTACAGTGATGCCTTGCAAAATGATTTATGTGATTTCAACATACCGACTCTTTATTTTATTGTTGAAATTATATTTTTGCTTTGATTTGCTAGCCCCTCAATATTTGAGTTCACTTCACAACAAGGACCAGTTGGGCTGTTTGGGAACATATTTGCTCAAAGTGTAATGTGCCACTACCAGTTGATGTATACCGTCAAACTAATCAAACTGGATTATTCCGCATATTGTATTTGAAAAAGCATATATTTGACTTTGGAACAATTGCTGAGCTTGATTTGAACAAACATTGCAAAACTCCATAGCATAGTTGAACTAACAGATAGCATCCATGTCAGTATTCAAATCCTACTGAGGTTGTGATATTTGAACACAAACAGTAAAGCAGCACATATAGACAGGCAACACAACAAAGCTCGTCAGTAAATTGGTATTGTCCTCTTAAAAAAGACTAGTATTACTTCATCCATACAGTCCATATGCCTTTATTATACTACTTCCAAATGGCCAAGGTGTGCATACTACAAGTAGCTTCATACTCCCTATGAGTTCATCATGTTCCACAAAACTTTTCAAATCATAACATTGCATTTGATTATTTTCTGAGTCTTTTTTTGTGATATTTTAGAGTGTTATTTTTCTTACTAAAAGACAGAATTTTGGTAAATGTTAATGAGAATAAAATAGGTTAATGGCATTTCAATTCATTTAAATAGTAGTTACAAGCTTGTTCATGGAGCATTTGCATCCAAAGGCAACAAATTGGATATGTGGTACTCCCTATAAATGTTGAGGGCACTTCATATGTTTAAGGGGATTCCATAATACGATCACCAAACACTTCTAATTGCCTTGTTGCTCTCTGACATCCATTTTACTCTGATGGTGACGCTCATGGAGTTGCAGTGTTGTAGTTTGAAAGCAACCATGTAGTTGTGGTAATAGCTCTGATCACTCATGCCCGGAAACAGTGCCTCTTCTGGTTGCATCTGAATTCCCAATCAATCAATGAATTATTATGCCCATTCCAACGATAACACAAAAATTATATCTCGCGAACTGTTATTACGATAAGCTAATGACAGTTTTGATTTACTTGTGCACCCCCCTCCCCTCCCCAAACGATCTCCTTGGGGCCAAATGGTGAAATAGATGTGTATTTGTTGGCGCTGCAAGGTCAGAGAATCATAGAGAGTTGTTGACGACACTGCACAGGCACCTGCAGCGGACAAAGTCCCCCTTGTGCACGATGAGTCAGATGAAGGGTTTGAGGGCAGCGGGTGGCAGCTGGAGGTGAAACGCTGAACCACAGCTCATTTCTGATCCACTTTTAGGATGAAATATTTCCCACATTTAATTAGCAGTGGCATCAAGCGTGTTATGCTTTTGTTCCAGCTGGTGCTGACAACGTTTGCATATCATCATTGAAACATCATTTTTTTTATGTTGTTGGATCCATGGGTAATGTAACTTAAATAGTACTTTCTTTGTCTTTAAGGTTGTCAATGCGCTTTACTATTGATGACACAGCAGCATCAGTATCTTGGATGCAAGGACACGAGCGCTGGGCTCAGCACGAAACCCACAACCTCTGTTTTGGGAAACAAACGTTCCACCATGCTCCATCATGTGGTGCAGCTTGTCCGATTTTGCTCCATCATATGGCGCAGCTTGTCCGATTTTAATCCACACTGTTTGGCAGAACATATTTTTTCATTGAGCAAGAAAAAATTTACACCAGCCACTTGAATTGCATGCGATTGCAAGGATTGGATTGGCTATGCTGGTAAACTGAAACATCAGAATGGGCAAGAATTGTGTTTTTTTTTTGTATACTTGATAAGAAGTTGCAAAGAGTATCAAAATAATGGCCATATATATTATTTTTCAGGAGGAGTTGGCTGGCTACAAATTGTTTATTGAAAACAGTGCCCCCTGCTGTTCTTACAAGTAAACAACATATGGGGGGGGGGGGTGCATACTTATCAATGGTGGACCGTGCATGTTACTCCAAGGCCTTCATTAGTGCTACGTCTATATCAATCAGCTGCGAGTGTGGTGTGATATTACTACACGTCCACGAGAGGGTGCCGTTGGCCGGGAAATAACTTGTGACTTGAAGAAACTTAAGAAATACTGTCATTAAATTGTTCTAAGTTTGAACATGTGCATTCATTGATAACCAATATTATTTCCTGTTTTTGTTAGCTTCGGAGCTGTCCAACCTTGATGGTGTCCATCTATTCTTGAAAAAGCTCATCTTGAAAATGGCTTTAACAGTACGTATATCTGCAACCAAATCCATTTCTTCTTGAGCTTTTGTGGGTTGACAAAACCCATATTAAATCGACACATCAATATACAGTAAAGTCTCGTTATATCGATATCGGATATATCGATAGTCCCGGTTATATCGATACTATTTCTATGCACGCACGGAGAAAATTACATGCAAACAGGGTCGGATATATCGATAGTCCCGGTTATATCGATATTTTTTCGGACTCCCTTGAATATCGATATAACGAGACTTTACTGTATTTGCTTTGGCAGCTCAGTATAGATACAATGTGCTAGCTCTGGCCAGTATGCTCTATCACTAGTGGCTAGTGATACTATGATTGTAGCTGGCTATATATTAGCTATCTACCTGGCTAGCTGTTAGCTATATATTAGCTAGCTTTCTATCTCTTTGAGTTACTTATGACAGTAAAATTAATCTGTATTAGAATTATACGGCCTGTACTGTCTATAGCATTTTATGATGAGTGTTTTCTCAACAGATGACTTTTTTTACTTTATGTTACTGTCACTGCTCACCCGCAGAAAAAAAATATTCTGACTGTAAAGTATCCTTGGGAGTTTTGAAAGGCGCTTGTAAATGAAATGTATTATTATTATTATTATTGGCTAGTGACTAGCCAATCATGTGATTAGCCAATCAGAGTTTGCGAAAACTCTGACGTTTCCAGCGCCTTCCAGCAGGCCTTTGGTTTCAAACTCGAACTCTGATTGGTTAAAGCAACAGTTTCATCAACATTGATTTTTATGCTTGAGCGTGTTCTACCGGAAACAAATTCCTTGTGTCCTACCTGCAGAATTTGATTCTGTCAACATTGATTTTTATGCTTGAGGGCCTGCAGAATTGGTCGTGAAAGTGTCCAGGTAGATTTGTGACCCTGGTAACAAACGATGGCTGAAATGTGATTGGTTAAATGCTTAAATACGAAAACACACAACTGATTTGTCATCAGTTTTTAGAACTTCCACGTGTAGCACTGCAGTCACGTACTGTACAAGTTGTACGGTACTTCCAGCTGAACGAATCCATTTGCTCCCACCATGCACCCTCTCTTTTGCTCGCATCTCGTGCGATGTCGGAGAAGCAGAAGAAAGACAAGCAGTACATGCCAACAGAGGGTGGCACTTTGTTTTGGGACACATGACTGAGCGAGCAGAGCGCTGGTATTATACAACAGTTGGCGGGTTTCAATCTTTCGTGTTGTTCTGACCAATATAGGGGGCATACGCTTGCCTCTGTGGTTGTGTCACTGCTCTCCTTTGTATTTGCTCGCTGGACATGCTGCCTTTGTCTCCACAATGCAAAACTAACCTCACGCGGATCTAGGGGTGGGGGAACAAAGTGTTTTTGTCATTTGGTGGCTTTTAGAAGTAATGTAATCTAGCCAATGGTGGACCGTCAAGGCCTGCAAGGCCTTCTCTG
The DNA here is from genome assembly GCF_051943395.1 of Hippocampus bargibanti. NCBI lineage: Eukaryota > Metazoa > Chordata > Actinopteri > Syngnathiformes > Syngnathidae > Hippocampus > Hippocampus bargibanti. The sequence continues at coordinate 6,301,668 of NC_142745.1, forward strand.
CTGGCCTAAAATATCTGAATTACAGACTGATGTTAATTATATTTTGTCCATGAATTTTTATTTCATAATTCCAAATTGTCTTTCAGCTTCCTTTCAACATTTCCTTTCCCCTGTTGCACTGCTTTCGCATGTGTTTTTTTTTTCATATTTAAGCATTTAACCAATCACATTTTAGCCATCATTTGTTACCACGGTCAGAAATCTATCTGGACACCTGCACAATCAGTCCTGCAGACCGTCTTCTTCTTTTCCTTTCGGCTTTTCCCTGCAGGGTTCGCCACAGCGAATCAGTGTCCTTCATATTTGTGCATCCTCTTCTCTGACACCAGCTACCTTCTTGTCCTCTTTGACAACATCCATAAACCTCATCTTTGGTCTTCTTCTCGGTATTGCTCCTGCAGACCCTGGAGCATAAAAATCAATGTCGATAAAACTGTTGCTTGAACCAATCAGAGTTCGAGTTGGCTACCCAAAAGGGGTACAAACTATGATTGACTACTCACTGGCCAATTATACAGTAGTTTGCAAAAACTGCTCCGATCATAAGCCGCTAGTGACAAGAGCATACTGGCCAGAGCTAGCACATGGTATCATTAGCGAGCTGCATGCGCAACTATATTGTGTTGATTTAAAAGCAGTCAACCCACAATGGCTGAAAGAGGAGAAGAAATTTATTTGGTTGGAGATTTACTGTGAAAGCCATTTTCAAGAGGGACTTTTCAAGAAAAAATGGACTTCATTAATAAAGGTTGGTCAGTTATTTCCTGTCTAAAGGCACCCTAGTGGACTTGCAGTAAATCATACCACACTTTTTTTTCAGTTTGGATTGCTTCGGACGTAGCACTACTGAAGGCCTAGCGATGAAATTCACGGTCCGCCCGCCACTCAATCTAGCACAGTGGCTTCCAATCTTTGCGGATTAAACCCCACATTGTTTTTTCATGATTGTGAAAGTCTTAGCAAGCACTGAGATGATCCAAAGTTTAACTCTATTCTCACATATATTCATATGCATGATCACCCCCAAAGTGAGGAATCACATAAAACAGACAGATGGTCAGACACCATCACGATATATTTAGTACTTTTTTTGCAGGCAGATGATATGTTCATTGGCACATGCAGCAGCATTTAAATACTGCTTTGTGACATGTTAGAGCGAGGTTATTCACTCATCTGTAGCTATTTTTATCCTCAAGCAAGGACATATAGAACAGGCTGTGTGGTTTCATTGTAATATCCCGCGAGAGGCTTCCGTATCCGATCAGCCAGACCATGTGAGGTCTCTAGTTCAATTCTTTTTTTTTGCAATAAAATGTTCCCTGTTAGATCTATTAGCTGCCCATCAGTAAAATGGTGACCATGTTTAATCTTTTAATCTGCTGAAAATCTCTTTCTGTTTTCATTGGCGGGAAGGGAGAGGGTGAGGAATCTGCATGAGTTGTGCCATCCGGAAATCTAAAGTGATTAGTGTATGTCGGTTGCGTTTCCTCCAACCTTTCACTTCACAAATCACAGACGATCTGCAATGCATTCCAGGAGATTTAAATGAGGAAAACTCCACTAGGGACTAAAATAAGTCAACTTCCGTAACAGCGACATCCTGTGAGAACGTCATCAAGTTGTGTCTTACAATACCAAGTGGATCTGTCTCTGAGGAAACTAACAAAATACGCACTTGCATATGAATGACGGAGGATGAATCAGAGTGAATCGTCAGTCAGTTCAGGTATCACTTTAGGAATAACAACAACAAAACTGCTCCCGGAGCTGACGTCCCTCAGGACAAAGGCCTGCGTCAGAGCAGACAAAATCGAGGCTCAACTTGCGTTGGCAAAGTGAAGTGCGGATTTAGAGGATGGCTGAAAAAAAAAATACCGGTAGCCATGCCTGTTGCCATGAAGAGACTCATTTATTACCCCCAAAAGACCACTACAATGTGTCATTTACTCACCCTTGGATTGCAGCGATGAAAAAACTGGATTATCAGATGTGTTTCAATGAATATTTACTCATTTGCATGCCGTTTTTTTGGACAGCTGTTTAACAGTTATACTCTGTCTCCAAAAGATTTATGCGGCACAATCCGGCAGCTGACAAAGATTTATTGTCATTCTGTCAGTCTATCTGTGCTCTGCAGAGCTCTATGACGAATTGGGGAGTGTGGGGGTGAGGGGTTTGGGGGGGGGGGCACCAGAGAGAAAGGAAGAGAGGGAGAGAGGCATTTGGTTTTGAGTCGGGAATTAATTATCTTGGCAACAAGATTTTGCAGATATGCACAAATTTTGGCTTGTCAAATAACTTGCTGCATAAGAGATTAGGACTGCAATCGTGTGCAATTTGGTGTAACTGCCAAGTGATATCTTCTCATATATTCGCCGTATATTTTTTCTGATTAGGGGATAAATGTGCAAATGTTGCATTAACTCCACAACAAACAGAAGTTTGGCAGGTGGTGAAGAATTCGTCCCAAAATATTCTTCAAGCTGTTTAACACATTCACTGCCGGACGATGTGAAAAAAATGCATCCACTCCAATGCCAGGGTTTTTGTCATTTTCACTGAAATTGCAGGACCCACAAAATATTACGTTTTAGGACTACATAAACATTCAATGCAGCGTAAGAAACCTTAGACTTTCTTCTTTCATTAGAAAAAGTTAATTCCTAAGTTAATTTCTAAGTAATATTGGCCTGGAGTTATCTGTGCTTGAAATGGGGGAGGCTGTACAAAAGGCAAATGCTGCCCACTGGTGGGAGGGAAAAACATTGCCAGAGGTCCACATCATTCTTTTCAATTCCCAAACAAATTCGGGAATTGAAAATTAATGCTATTTCTAGTTGATGTTTGCGTGAAACTAAACATCAAATGAATTACACATGGCATTATTTTAAAATGATCATAACAGTTAAATGATTAAGACAACATTGTTCTCAAACCATGGCCTCTGCCGTCACACTCACAACGGGTGTTCATTTTGCTAAAACAAAATAAACCACGGGTAAAGTACTGTATATAGGATGCCATCATTAAGTAGCTCTTAATTATTTTTGTTCCATCAAGCGAGACAGTCCGGTTCACTACACTACACCCTGATGTGTTTAGTGTTTCCACCACAGGTATCCAGATGGGATGCTGGTAACTGCATGCTCCTCAAATAAGAAGACATCACAGCACCAGGTCATACACCAGTGATTTCAACAAAAAGGAAAAAATGTGACATAATCTCGTGCATTGTTTAACCAAACGTCTGTAAATGCCCTCCTTGGGTTGATACAAGATAATGTTGTTTTCATAGCGCTGTCAATGAGAGCATAAAAGCATGAGGGTGATGTAATAAAACAAGGCGTTATTCTTCTGACCAGAAGTTCAGGGGGTCTGCTTAACCTGAAAAGGGTCGCTGGGGTGCTAGAGCCGAAACTTTATCTGCCTTTAGTCATTAGGCGGTGTGCACCCTGAACTGGTTGCTTGCCAATTGCAGGGCATACATAGATGAACAACCATCCGGAGTCACTATTCGCTGGGGGTGCTGGAGCCCATCCCAGGTCTCTTCTGGAAGTTGGCTGGGTCGTAAAGCGGTTGCCCAAAAAAATTAGTGGCAATTAACATACAGTGTTTTCCGGTGTATAAGGCACACCGGATTATAAAGTGCACCCCCATTTAATTGCATTGGATTTACCTTATTAGTGTCGCAGTGGAGAAATTTACATGGCGTCTTTTCAAACTTTTACCATATACTGTATAAGGCGCACCCCGAATGAATGACAACGTTTTCCAAAGGTATTTGAACACCTACACTGTCTGTAAGTAAAGAAACTGCTTTAAATTAGTACATACATATATAAACGTTTTCCAAATATAAGGCATACCACATTGTCAGGTGCTACGGTAGAGGCTGACGTTAGACACAACTTCTTCTACAGGGGGAAATGGAGTTGGTGACTGTTGACAGTCGTTGCGAGACTGGTTGTGGCTCAATGTTACTTCACATATAAGGCACACCTGCATATAAGGCGCAGGGTCATCTTTTCAAGAAAATTAAGGCTTTTGGGTGTTCCTTATACAGCGGAAAATACGGTATGTTGTATGTTTTTGGAATGTGGGAGGAAACCTGAGTACCACACAGACATAGGGTGAACTGGTCTGATAACCAGCCGGCCAATGGGCTAACCAAATAGAGATTATTCATTCATTCATTATTTCATTCATTCATTCATTCATGCATTCATTCATTCATTTGTTCGTTCATTTTTTTAATTAATTTATCTACCTATTTATTTATTTATTTATTTATTTATTTAAAGGGATATTTGTTCTCACACAATATGTAATATCAATAGGAAATGATTAGTTATATGGCTAGTTGTCTAGCTGGCTATCCATTGGCTATTTAGCTAGCTAGCTTTCTATCTATTTGAGTTACTTCCGGGTTGAGTGAACACTGGCGCTTGTGGCTGCCGCTGCTCACCTGCGGAAAAACTGATTCTGTGACTGTAAAGTAACCTTGAGAGTTTTGAAAGGTGCTTATAAATACAATGTACAGCAAAGTCTCGTTATATCGATATTCTCTGGAGTCGGAAAAAAATATCGATATAACCAGACTATCGATATATCCGATCCTGCGGCATGTAAATTTTCTCCTTGCGTTCATAGAAATAGTATCGTAATAAGCAGTACTATCGCTATAACCGATATCGATATAACGAGACTTTACTGTATTATTATTATTATTAGTTCATTTTAATTTTGCTGCATATTTTTTTATCGATAATGACGTCGAGCAAAATCGTGACTGAATGGAGTTCACCCATTTCCTTCCGATTGTCAGACAAAAGTAGTATTTCTTTGTCGACTAGTCAACAAAAGCATGTCTAGTCTGATGCCACTCCACACGACGCTTCAAATAATTATCTGTAACTCTCAATGATTAGCACAAGAATTACTGTTTTTGTTTTGCTTTGATGGCTCTTGACTTTGCCTCATCTGTCACGACTCCCTTATTCCGACTGAATGGTCATGTCCTTCTTTGTTAGTGAGAGAATTGCAACCCTCCCTGTAGCCTTTGGTCGAAATCAACCACAAAGATTGTAGGAGAGATGACTCTCACCAATCAGCTGTGCTGTTTGTACCCGCGCTGCTTGAGGCCATTGGGGTGGCACTCTTGTAGCCACCACAAGCCACCGTCCATTGTCCTCAAACGGCTTCCCCTTACTCCTCTCGAGATTTGTCGACCCCGTGAGTGGCAGTGTTTCTCTGCGCTGATTTGTCGAATGTGAGGGGCCATCACTGCCCTCAGCAATTCTGCTACAGCTGCACACAAATAAATGACCGTGGCATTTGTTGAATCCAAGGTGGCATATTTTCAATTAGCGATTTTTATGTATTTTTTTTGTCATCCTTTGAGTGGCCCACCAAACTACAGCCAAAGGGCCCCCGGCAGTATAATGATGCCTTGGCACAATAGTACCACTGTTACCCAACCTGTTCCCAGGAAACGGCACAACATGCGCCATTGTGCGCTGTGTTTTTCTGCCCAACCACGTTGCCCGGGTTGAGCCAGAGTCACGGAGAGGCCTGGCTGTGCAACTAAGCTCACGGCAACGTGGTTGATAAGACAGCTTTACAGGAATGATAGATGAAGTCTAGGTGTATTCACCTCTCACTGCGCTTGATTTGCTCATATTACAAAAAGCTACATTAGAAAGAAAGCTGTGAAGCGGAAGAACCCCGGGTGGGATGCAAACACATCCGAATGGTTGCCAGGAATGGTGCTTCAGAAAACCCCTGCATTGTTACTATGTTGACCGCTCCTCAATAAACAAGAGGACCAAGGGAGAAGTGTCAAGCAAAATGAAAAAAAACACGGACAGCTGAAACCGGTTCGTAGCTGGTCCGAGCTGGTTCCCCTCTTTATATCTGCACACGGTATTCAATGTGTGTGTGTGTGTGTGTGTGTGTGGCACCCAGCGTGCTCACGCTTCTAGTCTTCAGGAGTGTTTTTGCAACCCAGCAAAAGAGATTATTCAGTGCCAGCTTGTCGGAAGGGGGTGAGGGGTGTTCTTTTAGTCTGCAGGAGAAATATGTCACAGGCGCCTTTCTGAGTCAGTCGGTCATCTTAGACCAGGGGTGTCAAAGTCATTTTTTGCTGCGGGCCACATTGTAGTTACGGTTTCCTGTCGAGGGCCATTATGAATTTGGGGAAGCCATTAGAATGTTTCATCCCCTCCACATATATAACATATAGAGTGCACAACAAATTAATGAATAACTAGTTTTCAAATCTGAAGTCAAGGATAATGACTGTTATTGTGGTTTACATCCAAAAATATGAAATTTTGGTTAGGATTTTAGCTAGCATCATGGAATTTTACAAGTTCGATTTGCTTTCGCGGGCCGAAAAAAATGATGTGGCGGGCCGGATTTGGCCCCTGGGCCTTGACTTTGATAGCTGTGTCTTAGACAGATACGCTACGACTCGAAGTAAATAGCCAAGTGTGTCACACTTAGATTCAAGTCCCTCCTTACGCTGGGCCTCCAGCTGTCAGTTGATATGACGATTATGATTGGAAATTGTGGGCTGTATGCTAAACGCTATACGCTTTGGACAAATGATGACTGTTTTCAGTTTCTTCCACTGTCACCTTTATCTAGTCAATTGCGGAATTTAGTCAATTGCAATCTTCTATTAGAACAAGGCACTTTTTTATTTTGAAATTATTTTTTTATTCAGCATTTTGACTTTTCAACAAAAAGTACAGAATGACAAAGTTTGTGAATAGCATTGATCCTTTGTGAAACAATTGGTGGGACCTCCTTTTACCATTTCCCTGTCCTACCTACTGATTTTTCTCTAAGTGATATATACTCAAGTCGCCTTACAAGTGTAACTCAGGATTTCAATGTACTGTTTCAGAGTGAAATCTTTGTGCTTGCTGATGTACTCTTCCTCCAACATTTAGAACATTTTGCGTTTTACTCTGAAGTCCCTTCACCTAAGAGCTGCGGTGTCCAACCTTTTTTTAACTCATTCACTGCCAGATATGCCAAAATGTGTCCACTCCAGTGCCAGGGAGTTTGTCATTTTTACTCAAATTCCAGGACCCGCAGAATATTAAGTTTTAGGACTACATAAACATTCAATGTAGCATAAGAAACTTTAAACTCTCTTCTTTCATCAGAAAAAGTTAATTCCTAAGTTATATAGGTGTCGTTATCTGGCTTGAAATAGGGGTGGCTCTACAAAAGGCAAATGCTGCCCCCTTGTGGAAAGGAAAAAAATGACAGAGGTTTGACCAGCGCATTATCGTCACCCCTTCAAGAAAAACCAAAATCCGAACAAATTTGGGAGTGGCGCTCCACATCATATTTTCACTTCCCAAATAAATTCGGGAATGGCAGTGAATGAGTTAATCTACTTTTCAAGCAACCAAATACACTTTTACACGATGAAACCTGTTCAGATTGTTCATCTTTTCCCTTCCGCAGATCTCTGATCAAAATTAAGAAGCCTTTTCTTCTTCCACGAGCTGGTTTCTTTGCATAACTACCGCAACAGCACTGAAGACATGAGTGAGGATAAACCTTCAGACAGTGTGGAGACGGCCCCCGCTGAGATGAATTCTATCCCCAACGGCAAAGGTCACGATGCGGTCGATGAGCTGACGGCATCGTCCAAAATATCACCTGTGGATGATGGCCCAACGTGAGTCTCTAAACATTGCTGATTGGTATTAGCGGTGCTAGCTGGAATACTTGGAAATCAACATTGTGTTACACACATCTCAATCTGATTAACCTTCAAATAATATTGTCTGATTTTAAATATTAAATACGTTTACAAGTCATCCATCACTGTCAAGCTAATGTGGCCTACTGCTTAGTTGGCTAATGATGTCGTCACCCCTAACGTAGTATATGGCGCAATGCTCCTAACAGTGAATGTGATGGAATCACTCGTTGTATAAGCTCACTCCCTCCTTACACACTGATTGAAAAACAGTTAGTGCTGCGTAATTGCTTGAGCTAAAAGCCTACCCTAATTAGCTTGTCCCTGATGTCTGGCAGTCATTTTCCAGCATGTAATAGCTGTTCCCCCTTCAGTCATAGATGATCCTGTCATCGTGTAATTGTTGTTATTGTATTATGACTCAATATCGTTTTCTAATTGTGCACTCGTTGGGTGATGGATGGCCTCTCGACAATGCTTGTAGGGAAACGGCACCCAACAGTGCCACGAATGTTAGGTATGTTTCTGTTAAATATTTTATTTGTCTTTTCTGTCAAATGTTAGACGAAGCGGTTATCACCCTAAATTGCCATAGAGGCGTCCATGTTTCTCCCTCGAAAAGCTGAAATGATTTTCAATTGATCAATTTGCAATTCACGGTGATAATGGTGAACTTGACATCTAAGTACATAAAACAGTAACTTTTAATGTCCTTAAGCTAATATTCGTGCTATTTAGCCTCTGTTGTTAATGTTATTTCTTCCCAACTGAAGTCCTAACAGAACTGAAAATACAACAGCCAACCAGCCAGAAGGACAGGAGTTCTCGTCAGGTGCCGACAACACCAAAACGACACAATTTACCGATGTAAGGTCATGTGACTCTCAAGTGTGATGTACATTAGATGCTGTGAAGATGTAACACATTCACTTCTATTTTGGTTTTAGTTTGAGGGAAAAACGTCATTTGGGATGTCCGTCTTCAACTTGGGCAACGCAATCATGGGAAGTGGAATCCTGGGACTGGCATACGCAATGGCCAACACAGGAGTCGTTCTGTTTTTGTAAGTTATTACAATATGAAAATACAGTGTCACTTGTAAATTCCTTGACCAAATGGTATCACATGACTCATTTTCTGAATGCTCAGTGACATGCTTTACCATAAGTAATTCCCAGTTTTATTTTAATAGCTTCTTATTAAACAGACAAATTATGTCGGGTGAAATCATTAAATTAACAGACACAAGACTAAATGAAATGTCACTCTGAGGAAGCAAATGGAATGCCTCTTCAGAGGCCAATAAAAGGCTACTTTCAGTCATTCAAAATATACAGTATTTCACAATTTTTCCTTGTCCGAACAAACAATTCTTTTATTGTATCAAGTTGATTCTTTACTTTCTCCAGTGCGTCTGTCTGTGGCCCATATGTGATAGGGCTTATCTTCGCTAAGCCTCTGCAATATCACTGTCTTTCAGAGTAATATTGTGAGCGGATCCTCGGTACTCAAAAATAGTTGGTATTACCTCCTTCGGTTTGAAAAATAAAGTAACTGTAGTAGCGACATTGCCCCTTTTTGTGATTCTGTTCTTTTCCCATTAGGTTTCTGAGATTAAAGTAAAAAAAAAAACAACAACACGCATAATTTTTAGAAAGAAATGACTCATCCCAGAAGGCACACATAAACAAAGGCACAGCGGATCCAGTGTTTTTTTTCTGCTACAGTTGAAGCATTTCAAAATAAGCTCTATATATATATATATATATATATATATATATATATATATATATATATATATATATATATATATATATACACACACAGTAAAGTCTCGTTATATCGATATCGGATATATACATCGATACTATTTCTATGCACGCACGGAGAAAATTACATGCAAACAGGGTCGGATATATCGATACTCCCGGTTATATCGATATTTTTTCGGACTCCCTTGAATATCGATATAACGAGACTTTACTGTATATATATATATATATATATATTGTACCTCTACTGTAGGATAACCAGTGGTTTTGACACATCTATCTATAGCTAACAAACTAGCTATAGCTACAGTATACCTATGTAACTTGTGATGCAGCATGCTAGCTCTCTAAAAAAACAGTGTGTCTTACTTTTTAAAGCAATAATATTGCAATTGGAAGTGGAAATTTTTTATTTAATGCATACGTGGTATAGTTTAAGGTGTTTTCCAACGTGGTCATGTTTGGAAGATTTCCCCTGGCGTGATGAAAAGCTTCTTGTATTTAGCTGAGTTGTGTGGTGTCAGGTTTTTGTATATTTGAGTGTTAGCCTATAGGTCACATACATAGTTTTATGCTGCTGGTGTGCACTTGATTCTTGGGCGATGCCCAGTTTGCATGCATCTTGCCATTGAAAGAAGACCAATCCAGGGTGGACAGTATTGTGCCTTCCACCTTTAGTGCCTGTGTACAGCACTGAGCAGGATTAAAACCTGTAGAGAATGACAAATGGCCAATATGTATACTTCATAATGACTGTAGCTCACAAGGTATTTCATGTAACTTCAAAAATCAGTTTTTACTGGTATCAGCTTTCGATTATACACCTTAACCAATGTTCTTCATTTTTGGATTGGATTTGCCTTTATTAGTCTCGCAGTGGAGAAATTTACAATAATTAATTTAATTTTTATGTGTATTGTAAAAATATTCAGGTCTTTGCTAAATTTAGAACATGGTTGTTTTTGTACCCCTTATACTCTAATGATACAAACAAACAAAATAGTGGCTGCTTTGTCCAAGGCTCAGGCCGAGCTGGAATGCAGTGGTGCAAAGCTGTGAGCAAAGCAACAGTGACCCAAGTGTGTCACTTTGTGTGATTCTCAGCAGATCTGTCCTCCCACTGCCACTCGACTGACTAAATCCTCCCTGTCAAGGTTGACCGGCATTGTTTTGCAACAACCCGCACTGGAATAACAAACTGTTTAATTGTCTGAATATCATTGCGAGGTGACTCGCAGTTGGTTTAAGAAAATGATTTTGAGCATTCCTTTGCAAATTCAGACATTTTCTACCACTAATCCTGTTCCTTGGAGATGAAATGTCAGACCAAATTTCCCATACCGGGAGTTGAACCCGGGCCACCTGGGTGAAAACCAGGGATCCTAACCGCTAGACCATATGGGACACATGGGTACCCACGCGCGTCAGGCATAAAACGGATCAAATCTACCACGGACACACCTCTTGAATACCCATAATGCAATTCCTCATAAATGGAATCAGTCAAAAATCACTTGTCTGATGAGGGCAAGATTATATGTTATTTTAGAGTACACAATGGAAGTGAACCTTTAGTATTTACACATATATTTGCTTTTTTTATGGGGTAGCCATTTTCAAAATGAACCCTTGGTCTATTGGAATTTTGTGAATGGCACATCGCATTTTGCCAAACCCAAACATGCTAAATGTGTGTTCTGATGAAAAGAGCGCATAGTGCTTGCTTATGACTGATGAGAGCCAAAATAGTTTTACATTTAAAAAGATGAAGCCCACTGTCGCACATTCCGAAAGCAGTTCAATGTACATCCTATACGTTTAACTCCAAATAAGTAAATAAAACGTGATTGCGGGTCGAGACGGAAACAGGGCGAAAGAGGGAGATTAATATTAATTTTGGATTTCTCCTCAAACTGTCAATTCCATCAATCCACCGCTTCCTTTGAAATAGTCCATCTGCTATGTGGTTACTTAGTGTGGTTGAGGGCAGAGGGCAGCCAACTTGATCAGCTGCAGAAACAATCCAGGATAAAGGCGAGCCACGGGGACTCGCCAGCGTGTTTCTATACCACAGCTGAATAAATAACCTACAGTACAAGTACAAGTGGAGGGTAGCCTAAAGAAAATGCATGGAGAACTCTCCGTTTTTAATGTGTCACACTTGGTGTGGTTAAAGAGTTAAATGCCGTTTTTGCTGGCAGTCATTGTACTGTATTTAATGTCAGTTGATTTGTCTTTTTTTCAGGATTCTCCTAACAGTGGTTGCTGTCCTTTCATCATATTCCATTCATTTACTGCTCAAGTCTTCTGGTATTGTCGGTATGTATGTCCGTGATTGGATGTCTTATAAAGTTGTGAAGGATCATGTCAACCTCAATTGCACTTTTAATAGCTTTCGTGACAAAACAACAAAACACACAAACTTTTAGTATTCATGAACAATACTACAAAGTGACAACATGTTGAATAAGCACATTCGTATATAATCTACCGAGGGCTACAATTCACGCCATAACACTCAGCAGTCAAACAGCTCTACACTGATATTTGCTGACACCCATGTCACTCACCACACCAGCCCTCACCGTTTAAAGCCATACACACTTAAGTCTCAGATAGTACAATGCAACATGAGGATGGTGACCCCAAGTGGGAAAACAAAAAATATCTGAATCTTACATGTGGTTGTTATTGTTGAACTCATTCACTGCCAAACGATGTGCAAAAATGTGTACACTCCAGTGCCAGGGTTTTTGTCATTGTCACTCGAATTACACTTGAATTATTGAGTTTTAGGACTACATAAAAATTCCATTCGGCATAAGAAACCTCAGACGACCTTCTTTCATCAGAAAAAAGGATTAATTCCTAAATTATATGGGTCTGGAGTTATATGAGCTTGAAATGGGGGTGGCTGTACAAAATGCAATACAATACATACATATTGATTTCTATAGCGTTGAAGCTGTAATAAAGCGCTAATATGGAAAAAGGCAAATGCTGCACCCTTGTGGACGGGAAAAACATTGTCAGAGGTCTGACCAGCACTTTATCTGCACCCCTCCCCCACACAAGAAAAATCAAAGCCCAAACAAATTAGGAAATGGCGCTCCAAGTCATGCTTTTCAATTCTCGACGAAATTTGGGAATGTCAGTGAACTATATGTAAATACATTCATTAATCAAGGGCATCATCAATAGAGTACTTTAATCCAAAAAAAGTTTCAATAAATCATCACTTTTCTCCATACTTGAAGGTATCCGTGCTTATGAGCAGCTCGGCTACAGGGCTTTTGGCACTGCGGGAAAGATGGCAGCTGGTATTGCCATCACACTGCAAAATATCGGAGGTGAGCACGCGTTTGCTTTTTAAATTTGCCTTCTATCATTCCTATATCGTATGCTCACAGGAGAGCGACTTTGCTGGCATGATGTTCAGAAATGTCTTCTGTTCGTGTTTACGTTATCCTCTCTGTTTGAAATTTAATTATGTCTTTCTCCCGTCCACAGCCATGTCTAGTTATCTGTACATCGTCAAGTATGAGTTTCCTCTTGTCATTCAAGCCTTCCTTAAGGTGGACAAGCCAGCAGGGTGAGTCAATCGATAATTCCCATTTTGTAGTAACGGGAATAAACAGCACCTACAGAAATTTGCAAAAATCAAGTGGGATACAACAGATGCCTCGTTTGTTATAATTCACACCTGCCCTTTGAGAAACTGTTGATATCGGAACCACCAGGTACTTCATCCGTTCATTTTCAACACCCCTTATTGTTGTTTAGGATTGCAAAGTCCATGTTTTTTGTTCCTGATAATTACATTTAGTGTCTTTATTGGCACTTATGCACATGTTTTTGTATTTTCTTGTGGTAAATGTTGGGGTAAAAAAAGTAGTTACAGTAAAGTCTCGTTATATCGATATTCAAGGGAGTCCGAAAAAATATCGATATAACCGGGACTATCGATATATCCGACCCTGTTTGCATGTAATTTTCTCAGTGCGTGCATAGAAATAGTATCGATATAACCGGGACTATCGATATATCCGATATCGATATAACGAGACTTTACTGTATTTATTTTTACTTCATATCTTTTACATTGGACATACATATTTATTTTTAATGAAACAGTATGTTGCTGTTTAATTTTGGATGTAAACTGACATCAATTACTGCAGCTTAAATGTTAACATTAAGAAGAAGAAATACTGTAACTAAGTTTCCTTTTGTAATCAGTTGTGTTATATTCTACTATTGGTGAATCATGAATACGTATGAATGGGGGAACAGGGGGGGTGATAAATGGTATGATGAAAGGTTCCAGGGGTACACAAGACAAAAATGGTTGGAAACCATTGGCATAAAAGAATTATGGTTTCATACAACCCACTTGTAGGTTTAGCCTGGATTGTTAGTGGAAATATATTGTCATTAGTGTATATGTATACATGTTCAGAATCATTTTATTCTTAACTCATTCACTACCATTCCCGAATTTCTCCTGGTTTTTGTTTTTCTTCCTGGCAATGTTTTTTCCATTCCACGCGGGGGCAGCATTTAGCTTTTTTTCCACGTTAGCTCTTTGTTACAGCCGCCCCCATTTCAAGCTCATATAACCCCAGACCCATATAATTTATGAATTGACTATTTTTTTCTGATGAAAGAATAGAGTCTAAGGTTTGTTACCCTCCATTGAATGTTTATGTAGTCCTTAAACTTAATATTCTGTGGGGTCTGGAATTCGAATGACAATGACAAAAACCCTGGCACTGGAGTGGACACATTTTTGCATATTACTGGCAGTAAATGAGTTCAGAGTAATGTCGTAAAATGAGCTTGAAATTTTGAAGTGTGAAGGATCATTTCTCTGTATATTTGTATATTAATGACTTAAACGTTGAATACAGGCAAAATAAACTAAACCCTACAGTCACTATATCAGCATTTTGGCTATCAACAGCAAAATACTTGTCTGAATCCACAATGACAGAAAATACCTAATGGCACCAACGCTGTGACTTAGTGTGTCATCTCATGTGTGGGGTTACGATCCAGAGCTATCTCACTGTCATCCCAGTAGAACATGCGGCGCAGCTGGCGTGCGACCAGCTGTGATAGTAACCCCGAAGGAGGAGAGCAGCATGGCCATAGCGAGAAAGTCACAAACACGTCTATATTCCACGAGTGCAAATGTAAACCATTCGATATTTCTGGACATGCGCAGGTGGCCGCGGGGACAAACAACACTTGCTTCCTTGGGAGTTGAACTGGGGTGTTACCCCTTCACCCTTTTACACTTACCCCACTTAAAGGAGACGTAAAGTGTTTCTCAGTCGTCATAGCACTGGTTTAATTGACCTTTCAGAATACAGTGCAGCTGATTGTCTTTACTGTACGATTGTGTGTGTCTCTGGTGATAAGCAAAAGATTGGGTCCGTGAAACAGATGGCCAGAGGGCAGGATGACACGAGAATAGATGAGTCTCAACATTTTTTTTTTCACATTCTGTGTGTGCGTGCAAGGGCAAGACAGCTCTAAGAGGGAGTGCGTATCCATGCAATTTTCCCACTTGATAGAAGAGAAGAAGTGAATCACCCTGACTAAAAATAGTCCCTTGTTTTGGCAGGAGCGTGGCGCATTGTCCTGCTCATGCTTTGTAAAACTTCTCCCCACCTCAATCTTGTGTCTTAAAGGGACTCATACCAATGTTTTAGCCATGATATGATATGATATGATATGATATGATATGATATGATATGATATGATATGATATGATATGATATGATATGATATGATATGATATGATAT
This sequence comes from Hippocampus bargibanti, assembly GCF_051943395.1. Classification (NCBI taxonomy): domain Eukaryota; kingdom Metazoa; phylum Chordata; class Actinopteri; order Syngnathiformes; family Syngnathidae; genus Hippocampus; species Hippocampus bargibanti. The sequence continues at coordinate 6,316,977 of NC_142745.1, forward strand.
GATATGAAGATATATCACTTACAATCCACATCAAAATTGTGACTTTTTTTAAAACCAGTGTTAAGAATTCAATTAATTCATCAAATTTAGTCCTTTACTGTATTTTCCGCTCTGTAAAACTCACCTAAAAGCATTCAACTTTCTCTAAAGCTGGCTCAAGTTCAATTTATAATCTGATGCGAATCAAATATCTGATTTCTTGGACATAGAATTTTAAATGTTCTGTTAAATGCTTTATTACATTTGCAACAGTTGTGAAAGGTCCACATAAATAAAGCGTTATTGTATTGAATTCTCATTAGTGTAGCACCATCTAGTGGATGAATAATGCAACCGCATGGTAGTTTTCTATTCTGTGCAATTTATAATGAAGGAGCTGACCCCTGTATATGAAAACAGATGAACTCATTCGTTGCCAGACGATGTGCAAACAAGTGTCCACTCCAGTGCCAGGGTTTTTGTCATTTTCACTCAAAGAATATTGAGTTTTGGGACTCCACAAACATTCAATGCAGCGTAAGAAACCTTTGAAAAGAATTCCTAAATTGTATCTGTCTAGAGTTATCTTAGCTTGAAATATCCAAAATGCAATACAATACATACATATTGATTTATATAGCGCTTTAACAACAGCTGAAGCTGTAACAAAGCGCTAACATGGAAATAAGAGAAATGCTGCCCCTCCGTGGAAGGGGAAAAAAACATGGCCAGAAGCATGGCCAGCGCTTTATCGGCACCCTCAGCAAGAAAAACCCAATCAAATTCGAGTATGGCACTCCATGTCATATTTTCAATTCCTGAATAAGTTCGGGAATGGGCCATATTCATACTCTGTAGTGCCTTGTAGTGCATAAAATATGGTAAGTAGCATGAAAAAATTGTTTAAACTTTTAAATGGTTGTCTACACACATTACTTTATACGATCGGGTTTTTGATGTTGTGCATATAGTTTTTCTAAGGTAAATTATGTGTATTGGCTTGATATATATTGGGAAACAATGTTTTAAAGAAACACAACAAAATACAACTTATCAAGGCAGCATTCCTCTACTCAAGTTCAAAACGTTAAAATTAAGTTTGTGAAAATATATATTTGTATTGTCCTCTTATGTGTGTTTGTAACCACATTGATATTTTTCTACCTCACTGCAGTGAATGGTACTTGAACGGCAACTACCTTGTGATTATTGTATCCATCGCCGTGATTTTGCCGCTGGCACTCATGAAGCAGCTTGGTGAGTTTATGAATTGCTGATCGATTGTTAAATCACATAAAACTTCGAAGCAAAATAATAAAAAGGTGAGATATACAGTAAAGTCTCGTTATATCGATATTGGTTATATCGATAGTACTGCTTATTACGATACTATTTCTATGAACGCAAGGTGAAAATTTACATGCCGCAGGATCGGATATATCGATAGTCCGGTTATATCGATATTTTTTCAGACTCCCGAGAATTTCGATATAACGAGACTTTACAGTATAATAGGTGGGACGTTTTTGGGGCTTTACTGTAGAATGAACACTTTAAATGTGTGTCTGCAAGAACTATACTAATTGAAAGCAGGGTTACAATGCTTGATTTTTACTATTCGCATTCATTCATTCATTTCATTCTGAGGGCACTGAATTGTCTGCAATTGGACTGCTGTGTTGTCTTAGAAGAGATTTCACCTCTCTTCTAAGTTTATGCAACAAGGTTTGGTAAGGACAGCAAAGTGACTGTGAAAAATCCAACTATATATGCTCCAAATTGGAAGTGGTTGTATTCCCACCGACGAAACAAAGTCTTTTTTTTTGCATGGATTGACAACACCTTCTCTGATCAGAGGTGAATCATCTTCGAAGACAAAAAGAGCAGTGCAGTTATAATCGATTCATTGCCTGGAGAAAGGTTGCAGCACGGTGACTTTGTTCATTCGTGTACAATCGCAAACAGCCCGAGGAGCGCAAAGTGGTGCAGTTGCAGTCAATAATCAGCTTCTACTCCCAACAAATTAAATCAGTCTGGCGGGCATCTAGGGAGCATATTTTATTTTCTGCAAAACTTCTTAGGTGTAACCGAGTACATTCCATGATACTATTTGAGGTCTATTTTTCATTAGGAAATAATTTTAGATTACATTTATGTTTTTGTCTGCTTGTCATTTGTCACGATTTGCAAGATGGTGATGGTGGTGGGCCCCAAAAAATGCAGACAGGAAGGAGGAGCAGGGTGTAGTTGACAAATAGTATTAAATCAAGTAAGTCAGCAGGAACGAAATCTCAAACACTAGTAATCAGAACCAAAAGGTCCAAAGTAGCAAACAAAACAATGAGTAAAACATGCTAAAATGAAACAAACCTGACAAGGTGATACCAACATGACAGCCTCTAACAAACAATGACCCAACATTGAATGGCTGTGCCGGGCGTCCCAAGCTGACCCCTGACCCCGAGGACAGAAAGTGATTTTTTTTTGTCATGCTCAACTTTAGCAGTTCCACTGCATTTTATACATGAAGTCAGGCTAATAACTGCTTGCTTTCAGGTTATTTGGGATACACCAGTGGCTTCTCCTTGAGCTGCATGGTGTTCTTCCTCGTCGCGGTAAGTCGAGTGAGACATTTGATGTCTTAAGCATCAACATAAACATAATCAGAACGGATAAGTACATGCTGATGCCTTAAACTGTGATCAGCTTGTAATATGATTGACACTTTCACCTTCCCACCAGCTTTTCGTATTGTCTTTGCGTGCTGCTGTTCCAGGCTATTTTGATTGTCTGACTTTCACTGACCTACTTTTGGCTGTGCGAGCAGTAATCCATGTATTGCTCTCTCTCTATCTCTTGCTCTGTCTCTCTCTCGCTCTCCATCCCTTCAGTCTACTCAATATGCTAACTGCATTTTTAGAGTTCACCCATGTCTGTTTCACGCCTCCGCAGGTCATTTACAAAAAGTTCAACGTCCCCTGCCCATTCGTGGACTTTGCCGTCAATGGCACTGCCGGTGGTCTCCTTAACATCACGGATCCCGGTGGGGTGGATGACCCCTCCTGCCTTCCCAAAATGGCCAACCTCAACTCTCAAGTAAGATTTAGGGATGCCACTCCTCATGACTGCTATACGAGAGCCATCCACTTGGAACATCTCCAGCATGCTGCCAGTAACATATCACACAGTTCAAGCATGGTCACATTTGGCTTGAAGCACTCTATCACACGCTACTTGAGATTGACACATTCACTCTTGAAATTAGACAGTCGGGTTTAAATATTGAAATTGGTCAGTGACCTCTCCACTGAAGAAGCACAGGTCATGGAGCAAAGTTCTGCATTTAGACAAGGGCTAATATTTATCATAAATTCCAAGTCAATCTAAGTCCATTTGAAGTTTTTTGGCAGCACAACTGGTGTGATGTAAGGATGTCTTTTGATGGACAAATAAAAACAAAGGAAGTAAAGCCTAAAAAAATGTGGTAAAACGGCTGGGATAGCGCTGCTTTACCTCTGGTGACCTTTTGGGGTTCGTTTTCAGACCGCCTACACCATCCCTATCCTGGCGTTTGCCTTTGTGTGCCACCCTGAGGTGCTGCCCATCTACACAGAGCTACGCAAGTATGTGCTAATGATGGAAAGAAAGCTCCTGCTACCCTTTAAGACTAATAATCTGCTGCCTGGCAAAACAAGGAGGCTACAATGTTGAATTTGTGTTTGGCTGATCCCTTGCACCTTTTTTTGGCACTCCTTGCATGATGGAGCATGTTTGTGTTGATTTCCACTTTTGATTTCTACAATTACTGAGTTACAGTGGGACCTCCAAATTTAAACGCTACAACGTGTTATGTACTTATATGGATTTTTGAGGAAGTGTTAAAATTTCAACTCAGCCGCCTGTTTTTTAATCTAATATAATCATAGGTGGGGCGGGGTGGTGTTAGTTTCTTTCTTTGTTGGTGATTTACTGTGTTTTATATAATTCTTATCCTGTTTAGGAGAACAGGGAGCTGAATTCTCCCAGGTGACTTTGGGTGAAAGGCAGACGTGTCGGACGAAACATTCAGTAACATGAAATAATTCATACTGAGGGAATATTTGTTTTGAAATTAGAAGTCGAGCATTTGTATTGAACGTCCGTCTTTATTGGAGGTTCCACTGTATGAATCAAAAAGCTGCGGAAACCTTCATATCGCTAAAATTACAATCTCCTGTATTTTATTCATTGTTTTTATTTAATCAAGCTACTATACTCACATAAATACAAAAACCATGGACACTGCTGTTATAGTAAATAGCAGGATAAATTGCAGTACCATATTTTCCGGTTTATAAGGTGCCCCCAAAAGCCTTCATTTTCTTCAATAAAGTACCCTGCGCCTTATACGCAGGTGCGCCTTATATGGGAAGTAGCATGTAACCTCAGTCTCTACTGTAGCGCCTTATAATGGGGTGTGCCTTATATTTGGAAAACTTTTATATATTTAGAATTTATATTTGGAAAACCTTTCTCATTCATTGAAGGCGCGCATTATACGGCTGTGCGCCTTATATATGGAAAAACATCAAAAATTCACCATTCATTTGGGGGTGCACCTTACACTCCGGTGCGCCTTATACATCAGAAAATACGGTACTTTTATTGTGTTCTTCAAAGATGTATGTGTTTATGTGATATCACATGGCAATATATATTTTCGTATTTCAGCCCCACCAAGAAAAAGATGCAACATGTGGCTAACATGTCCATTACAGTCATGTACGTCATGTATTTCCTGGCTGCTCTCTTTGGCTATTTGACCTTCTACGGTAAGGAAGGTTACTTCATTCCACTGCGGAATATTCACTGATGATCATCTTCAAGGGTTTATCTTACATTCTCATTCTCGGACCTTTTGTCATGCAGGTGAAGTGGAGGCCGAGCTGCTTCACACCTACAGTCGCATTGACCCGTATGACACGCTGATTTTGTGTGTGCGCGTGGCCGTGCTCACCGCTGTCACACTCACAGTGCCCATCGTGCTCTTTCCTGTGAGTACTGTATACGTGATAATAAACTCACAGGGACTGTCAGTATATTCTGAACACTATAAGTGACACCACCGTTAAAAGGGGTTTGTACTTGAATATACAGTTGCTGCCACTAGATGGCATCAAAGATAATAAACAGTACTGTACAGTATTTGTTTTTTTTTGTCAAGCCGTCCTGGCTTTGTTACTAGGGTCAGAAATCTACCCGGGCGCCTTCATAATCAATTCTGAAGTCCCCAGAGCATAAGAATCAATGTTGTTTTAACAAATCAGATTTCGAGTTGGCAACTTAAGGCCTGCAGGAAGGCACTACAAACATCAGTTTTCCCAAATTATGATTGGCTAGCCACATGAATAGCTAGTCACTAGCCGATCATAGTATAACTAACCGCTAGTGATAATAGCATACTGGCCAGAGCTAGCACACTGTATCTGTAGCGAGCTGCATAAGCAAATATAATGTTGTGTTGGTTTAATAGTGCTTTTGTCCACACACAATGTCTGATTGAAGAAATGGATTTGGTTGAAGATATACGGTTAAAGCCATTTTTAAGAATAGATGGGCATCATTAAGAAAGTTTGACCAGCTCCAAAGCTAGCAAAAATAGCAAATAATATTGAAATTTTATGAGGCTATCATAAATGCACACGTTCATAGTAAAAATTCCAACAGTTTAATGACAGTATTTTTTTAAGTTTCTTCAAGTCACAAGTTATGACCTGGCCAAGGGCCCCCTCGAGTGGACATGTCGTAAATCACACCACACTCGCAGCTGTGGATTGATTCAGACATCGCACTACTGAAGGCCTAGGAGTGACATGCACTGCCTGCCACTGAAAATAATACATTTATTTCATTGGTCTATGCATAAAAACAGCAAACTGACATGACAAATGTGTGGGATTTCACTTGAGGTGCGCCTTATGCTATGTTGTGTCTCCTGTTATCAGGTACGAAAAGCTATCCAGCAGATGATGTTCCCAAACAAGACCTTCAACTGGCCACGCCACATCGCCATAGCGTTCACCTTGCTCACCTTCATTAACCTGTTGGTCATCTTTGCCCCAAACATCTTGGGCATCTTTGGGATTATAGGTATGTATACAAACCCGAAATGTTTTTGAAACGTTGGAATTCATTTTAATTTCTTGATTTGTGTGTGTTTGTGTGTGTGAATGTGTTTCTAGGAGCTACTTCTGCCCCTTGTCTTATCTTCATCTTCCCTGCTGTCTTCTACATTCGCATTGTGCCCAAAGAAGAGGAGCCACTACGCTCAACCCCCAAAATCCTGGTAAGAAATCAAGTGCAGTGACTCTGTTTGGCGTATCTGAATATAATACATTTTGGTCTCTCTTATAGGCGGCTTGCTTTGCTGGGCTCGGCTTCCTGTTCATGATAATGAGTCTCAGCTTTATCATTATTGACTGGACTTCAGGCAGCAGCAAAGCCAACACAGGCCACTAAACGGCCTTCCGGTACTGTCCAAGAATTTAATTTTCCTTTTGGTTCATTTAAGTTTATGTGTTATTACTTTTCATGATTTTATTTTGGATCTTCCATCGAGAATTTTGTCACTTCCATCAAGTTAAAGGGTTAAAGGACAACCGACGCCTCTGGACAAGTTGTGTCCATAATTTGTAAAATCACTTCAAATGACTTCTACTGAGCGCATTTTACAAAGATTCCACCGCATATAGCTATATTTTACGTTTTAAGACTCGCGCTGAATATTCAGGAAGTCTTGTTTTTGAGTTGGTGACGAGTCCGTACGTGACGTCACTAAAGGAACGCCCCTGACCGAGAAAGCGACACACAATGCATTTTGGGTACTTTGTTTGGTCTGAAAACTTCGTGTTTATCCGTGTTGATGGCGAAATTAGAAGGAAATAATGCGATGGTGATTAGTTGTGTGTTGCACCATGACTACTATTTGATCCTGGTTGACACAAATTCCCAGCAGACAAATCAGCCCATTTCCAACAGAGCTTGGGCGTCATCTTGTGCATTTTCTGGCCGCTACATTGGAGTCCAGACGCCTCAAAATGAGATGGAAGGACTTCTTTAATCGATTGCAAACATGTATGCTTTCCTCTTCAGAACTATTTGAATCATATTCATAACTGGATGAGTAACAAGAAAGCATATTCTACGAATCTGAAGCCATTGTTTTTATTCTCGAGCGAGACGTCCTGGTGTCACGAACAAGGGGGCAGGACCTTCTGAAACTGAAACTTTCTGAGATCATTTTGAAGTAGTTTTGGGACACTTTAAGTCATTTTTATTGGTGTTTTGCATTTGACTAAAAATATCATACTGCGTGTTTTGGGTATTTTAGATGCTATAAAATGTTTTTCTGATGTCAGTTAGGAAACAAAAAAAAATGGTGTCGGTTGTCCTTTAAGAGGACGCTTTGTCCCCGCACAAAATAAACTTTGTACTGTACATCCTACCACACAACTACTGGACAAACAATTTTTTGGGAGAGTGTGTGCCTTGTTAGATGAGATGTATATAAAATGGAAACGCAGCAGTGTAGGAAACTGATTTCTTTCCACATTCATCTGTCACTGTGATGACATCATGCTATGCTCATCTGGTTATCAGCGCTGCTAAGATTTCAATACATGCATTCCTTTCAGACAATTGGAACATCAGAGATGTACTTAACTAAGGGAATGCTTCGATAATATAGTCGCAACATTCAGCTTCCGTCCAAGCCGTTGTGTAGCACAGACAAAGCACATTTACAACAACATTCCGCGATCAAACTGAATGTTTTTAAATGTGTTAAACAATAAGTTAGCGCATACTTAATTCCAATGGCGTTTCTGGTTATCCTAAAATCATTTTAAATGAATATTTTGCAACTGGTGCTTCGAGATACAAAAGTATCTTCTTTGGAAATGAATTGGCAAAGAGAATAATGGTTGGCTGCAATTTAGTGCAGAGTGAAGGCGTCGTTGGGGGATTTGGGAGGACATTTGGACAAATATATTAGCTCAAGGCACCATCATTGTGTTTTTTTGGTTGTTTGTTTGTTCTCAATAATTGCCGATACTGAAGACCTCAAGACAGTTACCTCTCAGTGTTCATCTTCCTTGGTGATTAAAAATTAAGCATATGCGTTGTTTCTGAGTTAACCTATGAAACAGGGTCCATTTAAGCAACAACTCGCAAATGTTTTGTTTCTTCTCAAAAGTGGAAGTCAAGAAAAAAAATTGCAATAATATGTCCAATGTGACCCCCTGACCTCCATCATCCAAACACGTTAGGATTAACGTTGGTGAAATACGGTACAGTAAAGTGAAGATTATTTCACCTGTTTTCGACCATCTCAGGGCATTGAACTGACATTACACTGCCCCCTGCTGTCGACTAGCATTAATGTCAAAATGCTGTTGGACATCCATTTGCCAATGTCACGTGACCTAACCTAAAATCCAGGTGAGACGTGATTCACACTTTAATGAATACATCCAGCAAATGGAAACGACAGACATGCAGTACTTAGTACTGTTTGCAATGTTGCTGTTTAGCATTAGCACTTTCACTAAAAGCACAACATCTCGCCGTTCTTACTGACTTTTTGTGCAATGTCTTTGGTGTGTGTGTGTGGGCGTGTAACTTTTGGATTGGATGTACTACCTTTATTCGTCTTGCAGTAGAGACATTTACAATATAACACAATATATGCTGTATTAATCGACCCAATTCCACATAAAGTAGCGACGTGTCAGTGGGGCGTTATAACACATATTACCTGAAATTAACATGAACTTTTCTAATGTTCCTTTTCCACTATGTAGTAGAGAAAATCCAAGCAATTTAATCAGATATATTATTACAAGGTTGTCATATGTATAAAAGAAAACATCACAGCTGTGGTGACTACATGCAGTGATGTTGTGAAATTTCAAACGTATATTCACAAGTCAGAGGTTCAACTCAAGTGTTCTAATCTAGTACAAACGTGTTTATGATGTTGCCAGTGGTAACAGTCTGCTCATATTACTCAAAATCAGTGATCTTGTCAACCTTTCTGTATTTTAACATTTGTTCACATTGTCAAAGCTGTCAGTGCTCTGTAAGTGTATTATCGTTCTTTTCAATTTGTTATGCAGCAAGTATTATCTGTTCCCCTTTTGTTATGTACCCTGTCTCTGCTTTATGAAGTTTTTCTGTTCATTTGCGGTGGGCTTCATTTTGAGTCCGCCACTGTATCCTTCACCTTAAAATTGGTCTTAAAGATAGCTGAATTATTCCTTGCACAACAGACAAATGCCACAAAAATGATAAATATTCATAATCGTGACCATCTGTGTTGGTGGCAGCTGCATGCAAGAAGACCTCTTTGAACCTTTATGTCACCTCTCAGTGACCATCTTTGTAATGTAATAATTAAGAGCATTAAACATTGGCCAGCATTTATAAATACATGTAAATAAATGTAGACCCTTTATATTCTATATGCATATCTAATTTGTATAATGTAAATAGCAGTTACAGTTTTAGTCAAATATAAAAATATATCAGAATTTTCAAAGTGCTTTTAAACCACTTGTTCCCCAATTGGTGTCTATTTTCTTGTATGTCTATTTTAATATGTCGCTGGCAGTATTGTACTGTAAACAATGTTGCAATAAAGATAATGAACGTCCTGGTTTGCGTTGGTGGTGACTCATTTTTCTCACGTTAATTTAGTTGACGGTTTGGGACAGTGTAAGCAAGGCCCAAATTGCTGAAAATTTAGAGATTTGCACATCGTTCACTAGGTGACGCTGTAGCCCAGTTTGAGTTGCCTGAGTAACCTACTGGAACTTGTGTTGGGATTATATATATTATATATATATATATATATATATATATATATATATATATATATATATATATATATATATATATATATATATATACACACGTATACTGTAGTACTAAAAATAATATTCGGACTGGATTGTTAATGAAACTATAGCTTTTCTTACACTTTATGTGTACCTTATTGCGCCATGCACGTGTACTTTCTCTGAAAAAGAAACAAGAACTATAGAAGAGAACAAATGTGCCCTGTCGTAAATGATTGCTCCCAATTTACCCTGGCAAAGGTTTGTGTACGCTTGTGACTCTTGTAAGAATAAAAGGGATAGGAAGTTTATGGGTGAATAAAAGAATACACAACATTTGAACTAAAAAATAACTACAACAACACATGTGTGCTTTAATCCAAATTATGCAAATATACCCATTTTGTGACTGTTAAAGATTATGTGATAAAATGAGTATTTTACTGTTGAATATGTGACTGCGCTCTAAAATCTTAACCTAATTATCTGTTTGTTTTAAACATCAAATGTAACTGTATACCGCGTGACACAAAGCCATCCAAAAACTGTGTAGTACAAACAATAAGACTGTATTGCGCTTTAATATTCCAGGTTGTTACAAATCGATTTGACCTCATTTACCACAATGCACTGCAGTGTCAGTTTCTTTTGGGGCATAAAAACGGTCGCATTTTGGCACAATCGGAAGTAGTAATGGGATTACATACCCGGCTCTTTTGGCGCAACTCACTAAAAACAAACATGTGTTTCGGCTCCTAACGCGTTTTTTTTTAATTATTTGACCAGTAAATGTCAAATAATGCAGTGTTTTATCGTAAATTTGCCTTTGTTTTTGGTCGTTGCATTTACAGTAGGGCAGACGAAGGCGGAAGTATATCCCGAAACATGTGATGGTAATTGGACACCTAAAAAAACACTGTCTGGAAGAAAAGAATGTTTAAATTAGTTAACAAGTAGACAGTATGAAATTAACACAACTAATAAAAGTAGATGTTTTATCTTGAGTAAATTCAAAAGATTCGTGAAGAAGAAAACTCACTGAAAAATTATTGTTGATAGGCTGTGTTCGATGAGTAAACGTGTAAGGGAGAATCAATGGGGTCCTCGGGACTGCATTTCTTTTGCATTTTAGGAGATTTTAAAACCGCATAGCATTACTTTGTGATTAGAACATTTCGTATAAACAAAATGTTAACGTATTTTAATGTTATATTTCATATTTTCAGTTTTATTTTCTATATCGCTTGACGCCTCCTCTTCTTTCTCTCCCTCATTGGGGATTGATTTGCGTCACAGGTATTGCCCTCATATCCCGACTTTTTGTTGTCGTTAACTTTAAGCCCCTCCCGTTTTCTCGGCTCCCAATCATGATCCGGCCTCCTTCGTTCATTTCATCGAGCCGTTTCGTTGGCGAATGACACATTACTTGTCGGACGGTGACTCCAGCCCGACGCCTCTTGTGCCTGTCGTGGGGGAACGTAACCGCGGACCCGGGTGTGGCTACAAACGTGACAAATCTTCGCCGCGTAGAAAGAATGCGTGATATTGCAAATGCAGTAGAGGACAGCTTAATCTAAAAACAACCGCCCGCCGGTGTGAACCTTCTTGTCGATTCTCCTTTGATTGATCGATTTTGACTACAGCTGGAATACTTTTTTTCTTTCCACGGAACTTCCGGAGTAATTTTTCGTGAGTTTATCATGCGTTGAATGTGTTTCAAAACAAACCAAGAGGTCTACCCGTAGGAAAACAAAAACTTTTTTTTGGCTGCCTCTCCCTTCTCCTCCCAAAAAAAAGAGGCGCTCATGCTGTTTTTGTAACCGGGCAAGTCGCTCGATTTGACGGCTCAAGGGTTCTGGGGAACCGCCACGAGCAAAAAAAGGGGGAAGTCGTTCTATTCAACTTTAGATTTTTGTTCCCCCAATTCCAAACAAAGGCTTCGAGCCTCGTTTTTTTCCCTAGGTGATTTTTACCACTAAAGCAGCAGCCCTGAAGCGAGCACTAGGAACCATGGGTTGCACCGTGAGCCAGGAGGATAAAGCCGCGGCCGAAAAGTCCAAAATGATCGACAAGAGCCTGCGGGAAGATGGAGAGAAGGCGGCTAGAGAAGTGAAACTGCTCCTGCTGGGTGAGTAGTCTCACCCCCTCCTTCCTACAAAGTACATCAATTGTGGAACAGAAAGTTGAATTGTGCATGCCACGGAGTGCGTGCGATTGGCTGGATTTACTGCTTTCATTCATCCCCTTCAACGCCTCACGAACGGACAGCTGAGCTTTTTGTGTGCTTAACAATAAATTGACCCCTGACACTTGCCCTTTATGGCCTGCAATTGACACTGCGTGCAACCTGTGTGGCCTCGCATCATCTCACGGGCTTACTCACAAAGGCAAAAATGAGTTAAAGTTTGGAATCCAATCAAGACCGTCTGTCCTTCTGCAGACATGTTGAATGGAATCTACTTTCTTTACCTGCTTTAAGGACAGATTGGTTAATAAAAAGTTTGCTGCAAGGTCCGCCTGATAATGAGCGAACTACCGTTTGGTCAGAGTTTGAGCAGCCCTAACTTTTCCCAGAAATATCCAGACTGCAGCATGTTCACATCTAGTCAAAACAAGTCAGTGAGAGAGTGAAGTCCTTCAAACCCTTGTGAAATGCTCTTTTTGGGTCCAAGTAGGGGATTGTTACTGCCTCATTTCCATGCAGTCACATTCTGTTCCATCTCCCTAATATGTCTGTCTTTGAAGTTCTCTCACTGATGAAGTATAAGAAATGGACATGCACCGTACTGAGTGCTCTAAGTTAACATCCTGTGTGTTATTAAATCTCATTCTCGCTGTTAAATGAGACCTTTTTAAAGGTGTCAAACAGTCTTGAGTGTAAATATAACCAACGTAACCACCTTTTAATGACAACCATCAACACAAAGAGAACCAATCAATGTTGTACAAAAATGTACATAATTCAATAGTCATCTGCTAATATGATCAAAACTTTAAACATTTAAACGAAGCATATGCGATTGACTAGAGAACTGGAAAACTGTCATGATGCGCAGATCGCAACGGATTCGTTTTGCTAGCCGCAACAGGTTTTGCCATGGACAAAAAAAGTACTTTTTATTCTGGTCTCTGCCAACTTGTTCATTGTGTGTTGTGTCAAATGTGTGAAGACGTTGTTAATAATCACTTTCTCACAGGTGGCATTACCCTTACCGTTGAATTTTTCGATTTTAATGTGCGCATTTGTCAGTGGGGACCCCCAATATGATCATTCACTTGTGGTCCTCTTCACTAGAAAGCAAAGTTTTTCACGTCAAACTGTAACATGTGCATTCTTAACACTTGTGACAGTATTAAGATTTGTAATGACACAATTTGCCTGTCCAGTTTAAAAAAACTTTCAACACTTTCCGCTGGGAAACAAAAATCATTGTAGTCAGTTTGCCCCATGTCCTTATAAGGAGTTGACGTTTGATATTCTACCACCATGCTGGCGCCGCCTCCTGAAATTCGGAATTAAACGCAGCATTGCGTTTCGTCCTCTAAGTTGCAACTTTGTGATCACATTTGTCATCTCGGGACCCAGATGGACCATGACAAAGAGAGGGTGTCATAGAAAAGGCCATGTTTTTCCTCTCCTTGGTTGTTTGACGACATGGCTAGTTAATTTGTGGCTCCTGGTTAGATAGCTAATGATACACTTCGCTCCGTATTGCCACGATCATATCAGTATCGCAATTACTATCCAGTCAAATGTGTGAGGGATTACACTGGAGCGCTTTATCCCAAACTCTCTCGGATCCCAGAAAAAGAAAAAAATGGCAATGAGTTGTGCAGCTTTGTGAAGATTATGTCACTGTTGTTTCCGCTGTATTATTCTACCGTATAAATTGATGTACTGCCTTTTAAGTAAAGCCAACATTGCATGTAGGCAGTCACATAGCCTAGCACTGAATTTGATAGCTTTGTGAACACCCTTCAAAGGTGCTAGATTGGATTGGATTCGTCTTTATTAGCCCAGTAGTGGAGAAATTCACATTTAACAGCAGCAAAGTGAGGAAAGGAAAAAAGTAGAAAAACAAAATACAGGATCTACTGCAAAGGCAGCCACTCTTGCGGTGCCATCTTTAAGTCAAAAGAACACAAAACGGAATATCAAATAATATGACAACACAAACACATAGACAGTCATTCAGAACTTTCTGCACCCTCTTTGTTGTCTTAAGCAGTTCTAGATGAAAGAGGAAAGGAACAAAGTGTCATTTTCACCAGTGGATCAGGAATGTGCACATCTGCTATACGCTAAATGTTGAAAGCAAACCTAAATCTGTAGCCATTGATAATAAGAGATTGTCTCACATCTGTGCCACGCAAATCCGCTTCCATTCCAAGCTGTGACAGTTCCACATACGCACCGACCGTTCCGCTGAACAAACGGGGGTGGTAAAAATGCGACCAATTACAGGAGCAAAACAGTACAATCGCCGCAGAGCTGTCCAGCGATGACAGTCAAATGGCATAGACATTCCTCCCAAATCAAAAACAGTGCTGGCATGTTGTACTTTAAACAAATGTTGAATCATTTCTTCACTGTGAATTAATTTATTCAATAATCTGGGCCATATTATCATCACCCAAAATACAAATTCAAACTCATGCAAAGTATCACCAGAGCAACCGGTAAAAATACCAATCGATTGCCAATCGGTAAACTCTTTGTAGCCACTTGGCAGAGCCGCAACAAGTTAATATGGCTGACTTTCCCCCCCAAAAAAAAAACGCCAGCAAAACTTAGCTCCTCTCTGATATTCTTGGAAGAGATCACAGAATAATTCTTTCCTATACGCGAGGGCTCCGATGTCATATTTGTGCATTCCAGAAAGGCACAAGATGTGAGTGTCAAACCACAAAATGGGCGAGGTTCACCAACGTGGCCTTATTGTTTGATAGTTCAGTTATATCGCACCAGACAACACCACTTGTATTTATTTCTTTGAACTACTTTGGATTTTAGTCATAAGATCTTTGTTTGTTCCACAGCAAAAGGTCTTTATGATCTGTTTGGTGTATTTTTGAAGCAAGAAATTGAGTTAATGGAGTAGCATGTCACAGTAAATGGCAGATTAGCTGTGTGTCATCAAATTATTTTAAAATCATTCCAAAAATGGAACTGTATAGTGCTACTTAGCAGTTTTTTTTGACGACGATACTAGTGCAGCGTGTTCTACCGGAAACAAATTCCTTGTGTGTTCTACATACTTGGCAATAAAGATGATTCTGATTCTGATAGGCTCCAGTTCCGGGTTGATTCACCTTATATGTGGATCAATATACTGACTTGTTGGACTGATTTTTAAAAAATGTTCTATAAATCGCTTTTTTTACAGCTGTAGCTCTATTATAATAAAAGCTGTATTGTATTCTCTTTATCATAGCTCCATCTTGTGGATGCGTAACGTAAACGCAGCCACCATTGTAGCTTCTTCATTGCGCCTTATAATTTATGAAAAAAGTTTTTAAAATGCAGTAAAGTCTCGTTATATCGATATTCAAGGGAGTCCGAAAAAATATCGATATAACCGGGACTATCGATATATCCGACCCTGTTTGCATGTAATTTTCTCCGTGCGTGCATAGAAATAGTATCGATATAACCGGGACTATCGATATATCCGATATCGATATAACGAGACTTTACTGTAGCTCATTTGTTGAATTTGCGCCTGATACTCTGAAGCGCCATACGATATGGAAGATATTCTACTTTCAAGGCTGTTGTTTTGAATTTGTCACAAGTTTCCAATCTCAGATCAGTCTTAAAGGACAACCGACGTCTCCGGACAAGTTGTTTCCATAATTTGTAAAATGGCTTCAAATGACTTCTACTGAGCGTATTTTACAAAGATTCCACCGCATATAGCTATATTTAACATTTTAAGACTCACACTGAATATTTCGGAAGTCTTGTTTTTGATTTGGTGACGAGTCCGTACGTGATGTCACTGAAGGAACGCTCGTGACCGAAAAAAGGACACATTGTAGCAGTCCTTCCATCACGTCAATGTATTTTGCTGTACTTGTTTGGTCTGAAAACCTTGTGTTGCACCAAAAAGCCGCCAGAAGAGGGCGTCCAAGCTCCATGGAAGGAATTTACCAGCCTGTGGAAACGGGCTGATTAATTCCTCACAGGAGGTCGCCATTTTCTGCCTCTTTTTTTGATGATACATTGCCCCCCAATGTTACCTCAAAATGGCACGGAATACATTCTTTAATCGATTGCAAACATCTATGCTTTCCTCTTCAGAACTAGTTGAATCATATTCATAACTGGATGAGTAACAAGAAAGCATATTCTCCAAATCTGAAGCAATTGTTTTGATTCACAAGCAATGCAAGACGTCTTGGCGTGACTTCATGAACTGGGGGCGGGACTTTCTGAAAATGCCCAATTTGCAGCTCAATTTTTTTTGCAGATTTTGGACACTTTAAGTCATTTTTATTGGTGTTTTGCATTTGACTAAAAATATCAGACTGCATGTTTTGGGTATTTTAGATGCTATAAAACGTTTTTCTGATGTCAGTTAGGAAACAAAAAAGTGATGTCGGTTGTCCTTTAAAACGGCTTCACACCCGACCGACTCTAGTTCAGACTGACAGACAGAGTGCTGTAATTGGATGGACAATGTCACATTAGACGAAAGAAAAGCATGATCTTCAAATGTTAAATTTTAGACAAACAAGACCAGTAATGTTTTAAATGTTTGCCGTGTAAAAAAAATGTCATGGAAGAAAGACATTCTCTTATGGATGAAACAAATCTTAACATGTTGCTTCTCAGGAATGAGCGGTCATACGACACAAATGAAGTCTGTGGTGTTTGACTGCCCTCACAAATTTAGGGTTATAAAAATCTTAGCTTGATATTTTTATTTTATTTTATCGATCACACACTGAAAAAAACAAAACTCCAGAGGCACTCACACGTTGGCATCCATCTTGTGAATTCCACTCGAGTTAATGGTATTTCCATCACCACAATGAAATTAAACTTGCCTCTGTATTTGTTTTGGCATCAAAGAGAGGGTACCAAAAAACTGCTATGTGGAGTTTTTTTTTAAATGCCAAGGCTTTCAAAGTAAATGACGAGCTGAACTCAAATTGCCTTGAGACAGTTGATTTTCCTTTATAAAATCATTTGCAAATGTCATAATAAAGCCAAGTACTTTGTATTATGATGGATGCAATGTACCTTTAAAGCGATTTATATACAATACATATTGATTTATATAACACTTTAAGAACCGCTGAAGCTGTAACAAAGCGCTTAACATGGACAGCTATCAGATACAGCAGGGGTGTCAGTCATTTTTTTTGCCGCGGGCCACATTGTAGTTATGGTTTCCTCTCGAGGGCCGTTATGAATTTGGGGAACCCATTAGAATGTTTAAATCCCTTCAAATATTACATATAGAGCACGCAGCAAATTAATGAATAACTCGTTTTCAAATCTGAAGTCAAGAATAATGACTTTTTTTGTGGTTGACATCCAAAAATATGAATTTTTGGCTCAGATTTTAGCAATCATCATGGAATTTAACAAGTTTGATTTGCTTTCGCGGGCCGAAAAAAAATGAAGTGGCGGGCCGGATTTGGCCCGCGGGCCTTGACTTTGACACCTGTGATATACAGTGAATAAAGCCGTCCCAAATTATAGTATTTTAATGAATTACATTTCATATAATTTATACACATTATCACATCATGGTAAAGCCGCTGTATATTGTTTCTTGAAATTTGGATTTGACCCAGACGCATCACCTGATTTGTTCCCAAGTGAAGTTGACTCTGCCCTGCTATGTGCAAGCAAACAAACGCAAACCTGTGTTTTCGTTGTGTGTGCTCTCCCGCAATTACTCAATACTTTGAAAGTTGTTTCCAGGGAAAATCAGTCGTTAATGTGACATGGGCAATGAATGCATGATAGCCCGAGTTAACATCTAGTGCTTCCCAGCCACACTTTTTCCCTCCTTTCCCCTGCTAGGTCCTTGATTGATGTTTTAATCTCCTCCCCACTCAGCAACAGAATTGCAGAGATTTTCTCATGACTTTTTTTGGCTCGCTGTGTGTTTCTAGTTATGCATAAATAGAAAGTTCCTTGGCACAATGTTGCGTTGTGAAAATAAAATAACCCAGCATGCAATTGCGGTGTGTTTCTGCATAATGCACTGCACACAATTACGCACGGGCAGACTTGCATTCATGACAGAGGAACACATTGTAGCGGAGATTTGACAGCCTGTTTTATGCAAAATAAATTTCATGTTTTGAAGATATAGTGCAGAGGACTGTGACTTCACATCAGTCTAGTCCACCGGTGTCAAAGTCAAGGCCCGGGGGCCAAATCTGGCCTGCCACATCATTTTATTTGGCCCGTGAAAGCAAATCAAACATTTAAACTCCATGATGCTTGCTAAAGTCTGCACCTAAATTTCAAATTGTCCCATGTAAACCAAAATAAGTCATTTTTTTTTACTTGAAATTTGAATAATAGTTACTTGTTCATTTGTTGTGTGCTCTATATGTACACGCTTGATCTAGTGCAAGATTAAGAACCACTGGTCTCGTGCAAGGGTGTCAATTTGTTTTTTTGCCGCTGGCCACACTGGAGTTAGTTTCTTCTTGGGGTCCGCTATGAATTTGGGAAAGTCGTTAGAATACCCTCCATATTTTATACACACAGCGCACAACAAATTAATGAATATCTAGTTTTCAAATTTAAAGTCAAGAATAATGACTGTTATTGTGGCTTGCATGGGACAATTGAACATTTTGGTTCCGACTTCGTGAAAGCATCGTGAAATTTCACAAGTTGATTTGCTTTCACGGGCCAAAAAAAATGATGTGTCGGGCCATATTTGGCCCCCGAGCCTTGACTTTGACACCTGTGGTCTAGTGGATCAAATGCGGGTGTACAGTTTTGTTCTTTTTGGACTGGAGACTCCAGCAATTCGTTGTACGTATTATCTTCCATGGAGTCAGTTGTTCAGTCTTTGAGATTGACTCAGCCTGCGTGCTAATTAGCTCTTAGCATGCTCTATGCAGACCCGCTGAGAGAAGGACCACAGTCAGTCCTAAAATAAGGTTTTTAAAAATAAGTTTCAGTTACTGATCAAAGCTTAAGCCATTGTCGGTGAAAGCTGCGCCAAAATGCCCATTCAAAACAAAAAAAGGCGGCATAAATTCTGCCAGCTGGCTCCGCTCACTCGGTTCTGCTGGTTCACCGGTTTTGTGACGCTTTCATGATGACGGGGGGGGGGCAAAAAAAAGCACATTTGATCACCCAGAAAAAGAAGTCATACTTGGGTTATCAAATAAAAGTTGACTATCACATCATATAACATTTTAGAGCGTAACATCCTGTAGAATTCAACAGTTGGTTCGTAATTAGCCATCCTTCAAATTAAAAAGTGCTACTTTTTCATTCGGAATTGATTTTTGCCTGGGGAGACGATTAATCAATCCCACACAATTGGCTGAATTCTTAAATCAGCTGCACATCATGATGCTTATCCTGATATCAACTTTTGCTGTGTTTTGCCTCAGTCTTGGTCAAATAACCACTTGTGTGTTTGAATTCACTCATTTTTCGAAAATTTCATGGATTTGTGTTTGTCTGTTCATTTTTTTTCGTCACTTAAAAAAAACATCTCCAAAATCCCGCTCACTTCCTGTTTCCTGTTCCTTTGACTCATGACCCATTATGTAATCACCGTGGCTGATCACAAGTCTGTTTGAATTGAATATCCTTCTTTTGTTTTTCAACAATAGAAATGAGTCACATTTAACTAACGGGCCGCAACAAAGGCCCATTGCTCAATGGTAGAAACGGGAGGGATGGATTCGTCGTTATGTGGGTGCATTGTTGTGATCATGTTGGTGTTGATGAGCTAGACGGGAAGCTTTTTTATTAACCCGGCGCCTGGTTGTGTTTCATTGTGCGCCTGGTGAAAAATGGTAGATAAAATGTAGCTTTCAGTAGAGTCCCTTTTTCAAATTTGATGGCTATCCAAGGTGACACATGCTCAGCGCCACATCGACTCCCGGGTTTCTCCCCGTTATTAAAGTGAGCTGTTGCCTTCGTAGTTGTCAGCAGCCTGGTTCAGATACGAGCATTTCATCTGTAGCACATAAAAGTGAGGCTAAATTGTAGCTTACTTAATGTCATTTCTATATCAGCACTTCTCGAGAGACATTTTCAGCCATTTAGGGCCAGCTTTATCAAATAAGCTAATGCCTCATGTTTTCAGCCTTGTTTACTCAACAAACTGTGCCACAGCGCTGCACAATTAGTTGCGTGACGCACAGGATAGCGCATCAGCGAGCGTGAATGTGCCAGGGCTGGATAGAGTGCAATTACACAGCGAGTAAGGCTTACAGATAAAAGCCGCCCCTGCGGATATTCAGTACTTTAACCATTGCACCTCATGCAGAGAAGTGCATCGTTGACTAACCTGTTCATGGTGTTAGTGCTGCCAGCATATGATGTGGTCCTGAATTGAAAAACATTCAAGAGCGACGGCTTGATGTAATCTCATCCAATAGAAGACATGGCGGAGGTGTGATTTACAAATGGCTACAGACTTTGACAGTTTAAAAAAAAATCAGTGTCAAAGTCAAGGCCCGGGGGCTAAATCTGGCCCGCCACATCATTTTATTTGGCCCGAGAAAGCAAATCAAGCATGTCAAGTGCCATGATGCTTGCTAAATTCCGAACCAAAATATCAAATTGTCCCACGTAAATCACAATAACAGTCATTATTCTTGACTTCATATTTGAAAGCTAGTTATTCATTAATTAGTTGTGCATTATGTATGTAATATATGAAGCAGATGAAACATTCTATTGGTTTACCCAAATTCATAACGGCCCTCGAGAGGAAAATGAAACTTCAATGTGGCCCTTGGCAAAAAATGAGTTTGACACCCCTGGTTTAAAACACCAGCAAGTGGGTATCGGTGTCTTATTCTCTTAGACACAAAACAAACATCCTGCCCTGGCGGGATCAATATAAACAAGAGATCCAATGTATGTATTATACTGCTTGAAGGTGACAGATTGGTTAAAAGTGATTTTTATAATGCATTTTTAACTAAACACATAAAATCGCATAAAATATAGCATAGCAACGAACCAGGCGATCCAGTGGATAGCATGCCAACATCACAGTGCAGAAGTGTACTGGGTTCAATTCCATCTCCGCCCTGCCTGTTTCGAATTTGCACGTTCTACCCGGGCTTGCGTGGGTTTTCTCCGGGTACTCCAGTATCCTCTCACATTCCAAAAACATGTTTGAGTGGCTGATTGAACACTCCAAATTGCCCCAAGATGTGAGTTTGCCCGAAAACAGTTGGGATAGGCGGCAGCGAGCCCTGCGCCCTAGTGAGGATAACCGGATCGAAAAATAGATGGATGGATATAGCATATCTACATATGCTTCATTAGTATCACATTTCCTATTTCCTGTTTGGTCGCTTGGCACCCAGTTTAGAATATGCACGACAAAAACTGACTGACCACTTACTGCATAATACTGTAATGTAATGTAATGTCGTGTAATGTACAATACTGAGTGACCACTTTCATTTCATGATTTCATAATTGTTCTCATTATTTTTGGTCGTGGTATTTTATATAACTGATTCCACAGCTTTTTTTGTGTGCCCTTTATGTCGAAAAATACGAAAAAGAAGAGGAAGTGGATACCTCAGTATGCAAGCATGCAGACAGTACTCTCACAAAACGGGAAAAGGAACTGTTGCAAGACTGAGAAGCAACTTAGCCTCCCCTAGTTAGATATAGTTTCATACTTGGTCTTTCTTGCGGAGTGGCCAGTTCAGTGAATAGTTTTAGCAATTTATTTGGCCTAACAAGAATAACCACCTTACAAATCGGTTTCTGTTTACTCGGTTTGTGTGTCGTGATTCTGGCCTCTGGTTGTTGCCTCCCAACCAAATGTTGAACACAATGACGTTCATCATACCAGGTCATCATTCTGGATTGCAGATGAACTTTTTGACTAAACTCAAAAGACACTGATTTCAAAAATACTCTGCGATCTTGGGTTGCAATGCTTTCTGTTGAATGCTATAAATAAATCAAAATACCTCAGTCTCCATGACTACATGAGACAATTTCTAGTTATTGGGATGACCTGACACTTGAAACCGATCCGTTTGTACTTTTTCCTCGTCTCCCCCTATTTTGTCCCAGGGCCACAAAAACTCTTAATTTTCAGTTTTCGCTCAGCACTTGGGCATTTAAGTTTGGGCAGCGCTCCCCGCAACACTGTTTATGTTAGCGGGGCCCTTCAAAAAGCACAATTCACTCGTCAAATGTGTGTCCTCCCATTGCATCGCCACACACAATGTAGTGTCCTCTTGCCTCCTCCTCAACGTGCTTACATGTTCGAGTTCCTCTGGGAAGTTTAGGATTGGGCCTTTCTTTGTGCGATCATATCACTAAACACGTACTGTAAACCATTTTCCCGACTCACCCCTCCCACAGTCCCATTTCCTCTTCCTTGCCATTATAGGAAATGAGCTCAGTTCACTTTTCCCCCCCGCCCTCATCCTTATTTCTTTATCCTATCATTTTCGTAGTCGGAAGGCTTGGCACTCCGGACTCTGAACTGTCCCACGTAGCTAGGACAAAGTATAGTAGTCCAAAATGATCTAATGACAAAAAAGGTCGGTGGTGGCAGTGACTCTTGATATCACAGAAGTGGGGTGAAAGGCTCATGAGGGAAGTGGGTGGGTTGAATGTTCAATGTTAACTTCATTAAGGATCCGACCAGGGAGGAGTTCTCTGTATTGACAACTTTTTTAGACATCTGAAAGAAGTCATCACTTGGTGCTACACGCTGATAATTGAGGGACACCCACAGGTAGACATTTGTACCTAAAACGATGTTGGTCCTTGTTTCCAAAACTAAAACAATGATGCTTTTTCCATTGGAAAAACCAGATCCAAGGAACTTGGCTAACATTTTAAATTGATGCAGTTCAACTAAACATTTTAGCTCTTGTGAAAGTTGGCTTTTCTTGATTTCACAGGAAATAATTTACAGTACAGTTGTCCCCATTTATGAAATTCCAACTTCCAAAAACTTAGGCAACTGATTTGTTTTGCTGCACTAACTTTGTGTTTTTCCCGAAAAATACAAGGTGAGATGTGTAGTTAGCGCTATATTATTTCTAATACCTGATCAGCAGATTCTACCGATACTTTCTGTTCTGTTCACTATGTTACCATTCTGAAGTCAAAACCCGACTGCCTCAGCGTGAGGTGGCAAAGATAATTTGGCACTGTCTAGAAAGGGGAATTCTGAGCTGCGGCCAAACAGCGACAAGTGTGCTGCCTAACATAACCAAAGCAACAAGGGGCCCATGTGGGAGTGAAGAATGGTGGGAATAGTTTGGATGTCACACAGATTGAAGTATATTTTTTTTTCCGTCGGGGACTTCAGAGCGATTATGCTGTGACAGCTGCACTTGGCGAGACTATAACCGAATGGTCAATTGGCTTCAGAAGAATTGTCTGCCCTCAATTAGTTTCTCTTGACAGTGTTTAATATGCCCGATTTGTATGTAGCGGAAAGGATTTCTTTTACTGTGAACCTCCTTGGACAATTTATAACATCAGCGATTTTTACATGAATTTGGTTGCATCGTTGCATAATCTCCTACCAGATATTCTGTCTGCTTCCCACATTCCAAGTCCAATCAATTGCTTATGGCTGTGGTCTATTTTCCTTTGTGCCTTGCAATTGGCTGGCCACTAGTCCAAGATTTATCCTGACCCCCTCGCAAAATCAATTAGGATAGACACCATCTCCCTTGTGACCCTTAATGGGCACTATTTCGAAAATTGGTCGGGTTTTATGGCATTGTTGCATCTGTGTTGCAAATTAAAGTCAACACTCATCCCCGCTCACAAAGTAATGGGAAAGCAAATTTCACAAATCGTTGTTGTGCCGCGCGTTGGCTGTGCGTAATGATATCAAATGAGGCTTTGGTGATGCAACGACCGTTGTAATGACAAAATGAAAGCCATTTTGCTGTTTCAGAGCAAGTTGAGGCAAATTGATCTTTTTTTTTTGCCAATGTTTAATTTCATTTGGGGATGATTTTCAGGTTGAAACGGACTTCCAAAAAAAAAAAAAACGTTTGAACACTCCAATTGTTGCTTTTCAGTTTTGGTCATAATTTGGCAAATGAGTGAGCATTGCTGGTGATTGAATGTATTGCAGATGCTTTTAATACACTCCATAAAATATATTTCTATAATTATATGCATTTGCCGAACGTTTTGGAAATAAATGATTTCCAACTTGGATGAAGTGGTTATTTAATGCGGTCAGGCTAATCTGACTGCATGAATTAAAATTGACAGTCAATGAAGTGAGACATCATCTTAGTCTTGATACTTTTTTTCTGACAGTTTTGTTTGGCGGCATGTGAATTATGTTCCGTTAAAGTGATTCTTATTTTTGAGTGATTTTCCCATTACATTTCATGTTATGTAAAAAAATATACAGGATGCAAACAAGCTTGTCAAGCAGATAAAAGACTTACACACAAGAGTCCCATTTCTTTTTAATGTTGTCCCCATATCTGTCAAAATCCGTGTTCATGAGCACTTCTCTTTTGCAGAGATAATGGACATTCTAGGCCAGGGGTGTCAAAGTCATGTTTTGCAGCGGGCCACATTGTAGTTATGGTTTCCTCTCGAGGGCCGTTATGAATTTGGGGAACCCATTAGAATGTTTAAATCCCTTCAAATATTCCATATAGAGCACACAGCAAATTAATGAATAACTCGTTTTCAAATCTGAAGTCAAGAATAATGACTTTTATTGTGGTTGACATCCAAAAATATGAAATTTTGGCTCAGATTTTAGCAATCATCATGGAATTTAACAAGTTTGATTTGCTTTCGCGGGCCGAAAAAAATGATGTGGCGGGCCGGATTTGGCCCGCGGGCCTTGACTTTGACACCTGTGTACTAGGCATCACCATGCCAACCTAATGCTTGCTCCTGCAAGCCATTACATATGTGGCATTGTGCAGTGATATAATTGCAGGGTGGAATTTTATTGCGAAAGCCTGAGGCGCACCTGTGCAATGATCACACTGACAAATTAGCATCTGAATATGCCATAGACATCAATGGATGAACTTGGCAAAGGCGAAGTGCTTGCTAACGCAGATTTTAGACTTTTGAGCTGTCTTGAGAGAAACATTATAGATCCTTTGAAAGTGTATTCTTAAATTTTTCAGTTTATTTCATAAAAAAATGAGCTAAAACAAGCTATAAATGAATGAACAAGCATGTCATACAGAGATGATTTCATATATGCGGATATACGACTGCAGTTGTTCATCTTTGGATGCAAGTGACGTAATTTCCTTTTTTTGGAGACTCATCTGCCGCTTCCTTTTTTAAACTGCCTGTGTGTTAAAGAGAAGTAGATGTGAGTCTTTTGTTTAGCTTATGGTGCAAACTGACACACCCATCGTCGTACTTTTCTGCTCGGAAAAGTGAAGCTTATTTTTCTGGGAAAAAAATGCTAAAGACTAAATTACACCAAATGTCAAGCCCATTTTTTCCCCAGTTGGTCCTTTCCTTAAAAGTGACTGTGGTTAATTTTCAACATATGTGGGAAAGGACAGAGGGGTACGTTTTATTTAATGTTGACTTATTCATGTATTTATTTATTCAATTGAAGCTTTGCGTTACTGAAGGTTAAGAAGAAGTCTTTGTTGCGATATGTAAATCTTCTCATTACAATGCTCTAGTCAACAGATATTTTGGCTGGTCAAAGTTGATGGAAAGAATGTGCTAAGGCTTTCAAATATGTTGTTTGTTTTTCCACCGCTTTAAAATATGCGGGACAGTAATTGTGTGAGACAAAATAAAAGCCAGTCCAAGAGAAGGTTATCTACATTAAGTCTGCAACACCATTCATTTTAAAAGATCGTGACAAGGCCAGAAGAATATTAAAATTATAAACCCAACATTGTCAAATCAATTATTTTCTTGTCCGTCTACACCATTTCAAATAGGACCGTTGCGAAATCAAATACAGTAAAGTCTCGTTATATCGATATCGGATATATCGATAGTCCCGGTTATATCGATACTATTTCTATGCACGCACGGAGAAAATTACATGCAAACAGGGTCGGATATATCGATAGTCCCAGTTATATCGATATTTTTTCGGACTCCCTTGAATATCGATATAACGAGACTTTACTGTAAATATAAAGTGCCGTTTATCAGTCGAACTCTCTTCCTGAAGTGGAATGTGCCAAATCTCAGTTTACTATCGCAGGAAATTCCTTTTCTGTTTTTACAGCAGCTACATGTGAACTATCACTTCAATTTCACTCCCCTTTCGCATTTATTTAATTCTTTGTCACTTTCATTCACTCATGGCTGACATCTGGTTAACTGTTTTATATGTGCGATGTTGTTGACAAAAATACATGGAAAACATTTAGCACCAAATCACCACAATTATATTCTGTTAACATCAACTGTATTCAATGTGAATCAAGACTTCATTTTGAATAACAGGCGTTCCAGTTGATGAAAATAGCTTTCTCCCAAGGTTACCGTGAAGTTAGAACACCGCTGGAGTAATTGACTATGATTATCCTTTAATATACTGGGGGCGAATTAGCCCTTCAGCCTGAATGGAGCTTAAAAAGTGGCTTATAGGAGTTTGCTCAAAGCTGGAGCTTAACCTCTGTTGTAGACCAGACTTCCTGAGCACCAATGACCTCATAAAAGCCCGCCGGGATGTTTCTTGTCATTGCGCACTTGAAAAAATTACAATTTTACAAGCACTCGCAAACTACACTTGGTGTGCAGGACAAGAATCTGAATGCCAGTGCTGCAATCTGCCTAAAAGGCATCATTTGGATGTAGTTTTATGCGGGTGAACATTCTGCTATTGTTTCAGGCCTTTGTCACAAAATAAAGTATTCATAACATGTGAGTTGGAAGGAAATGAAGGCCTAAAAACACTCCTGTCGTGATTATGAAATGGAGTCATACACAGCAGATATCGAGGAACCTTTCTACAAGGCTAGGTTTCCGAAAATGTATTTTGTTTGTTAATCGTGTTGTGGGAAGGAAAACTCACTTCAATCCAGCCCAACTAGTAAAGAAACAAACCTGGTTCTCAACGTTGTAACTAACACAATTAATTTCACCGATCATAAGAATGACCTGGTGAAGGCAACATGTCATGTACAACATGTATGATGCTGGTTCGCTTTGTTAGCTAGCACTGCTGCATGTGTTTACCACGCTTGCAGTTACTGTACGAAGGCTAGCTAATAAGCAAAAAGGCCTCTTACAATAAACTTGACAGTTTGTGAGTGCATCGTAGCCAGATAAATAAAATTACATACCGGTAAAGTTGTAGTAATGAATAAAGTTCAAGCTAGTTATCCTGTTTTTATTTTAGTCACGAGAAATGTGCAAGGTTTGTAACAGCTAAAACATGTCTTTAGGCGACATGTACGATGCAGCGATTATAACAACCATACTCTGAGGCCCTTATTGTGTATCAAAACTGTTTTTTTGGGTGAAATTTCTCCTTGCTTTAGAATTATAGGCCCCAAAAGCAAGGCCTACTGTTGGACTATAATTAAAAAGTCAGATTTTATTGAGCGTGGCAATTCCACGCCCGATTCAATGCGCTTCTGTTTACAAAATGAGTTAGTTTTGGCCAAGGCTTGCCTGTTCCACATGCTTGTTTACACACTGAGTCTTTCACGCCCGTCCGTAGATGTACATACACAAAGAAAAGCCGCAATGAATGACTAGACACCGACGCCGATAATAGCATGGGATCCTAAAATAAATTAAAGTATTTGAAGGGTGAGAATGAAACATCAATAGCGCTAAAAGTCCAAATCAGCATTTGTTTAGAAGGGTATAACGCGTGTCACTAAATCACATGCTTTGAGCTAACATCGACATTGCATCAACCAGTCTGTTTGCTGTGACGCTACCCACTCAAAGAAGGCCACGATATGACACACTTAAGGAAATTACTCCGAAAACAGTCTTCCTCTAACTCTGAAAACAGTCATGAGTAAAACATTAGCTCCAAATTAACACACGTTTTGGGAGTTGTTTGGGTATATTTGGTTCATAAATAAACTCCAACCACAATCCTTTTTGTGGCTTGGATTTTGGGAGGAAGAAAGGTTTTTCTCCTGTGTTCGTACACTCTGGTTCTTCTCGATTCAGTCTTGTCCTGCTGTTTCTGCACAGTCGTTTGTCGGTGAGGGCGGAGTTTGCGCTGGGTTTGTGATTTGTAAAACAGATTGACTAAAACAGCGTATTTGACAGTCCCATTTTTGAGCTACGTTTGTACAAACAGCCACAGGAAAGGGAATCATGGGTCTTTGTTTCCCTCCTCAACAAGCTGGGAAATGCATAATTCTGAACAAGAACCCCAACTCCAAAGAAAATGTCATTCCAGGGGCCTTTCAAGATGCCTTAGGGCAGTGGTTCTTAAACTGAGTTCGGTCGAGTCAGTCTCAGGGGTTCGTTGGATACTCCCCCGCAGAGGTCCACCCCTCAGTTTATTCAGTTCAGTCATTGAAAGAGGTTCAGTGAATGAGCATATGAAACCGGTGGGGTTCGGTGCCTCCAACAAGATTTAAGAACCACTGCCTTAGGGTCTAGTGTGAGCCGAAAGGTCTCTCTGCTGACATTGGACAAGATGCAAACTCTACTTTGGAGCGCCAGAGCAGAGTTGAAGTCTCGATCTCTCTCCAACCATGCTGCCCAACAACAATAATCAATCCCAATTGTCCAATGACTTCACAATCGCTTAATCTATTTTGCTTAGAAAAGCAATGTCTGTATATCTCATGGGCCACACTAATTCGTTGCACTTGATTGGTGTTTTTGCTTATGAGAACTATTTTTTCGGAGGTAAATGCATACTGTGGTAGACGTGAACAAAAGCAAAGTGTGAAGAGAATAGATGTGCAGAAGGAACAAGCGAAAGAGGGCATGGGTGAGCTTCCTGAAAGAAAGCAGTGAAAAGAGTGTTGAGGTGGGGGCGGGGGTCTGTGTAACAGTCAGCACAGCAACCAAGTTGAACCAGTTCTGGATGCAGCCCAGTCTCTGGCAGCCACACGGCACCGAGGGCTTTATTGTGATTTGTAATTATGTGGTTTTCTGAGGGGCCTCCGCTTGGTGTGCTCCCATACTGAGCTTCTTTTTTAGTTGGAGGGTACTGAGTAGGAGAACAGAGAGAAGGGCGGTGCCAGGGTCAATGTTAACTATTTCCGTCAAACCCCCAAGAAGCGGGCATAGCAAGAGCAGGAAATGGCGTCAGCCTTGCTGAACTAGTCGGACAATTCCAATTTTTACTTTGTTGGCGAGAGTGTGTGTCTGATTGTTGTACCAGTAGCATGAAGAAGCAAAATGTGGTACTTTCCCTCACAAGAAAACAAAATGTGATGTTCGCTCGTCAGTGACAATCTTTGCTAACCCAACATTGTGATTTGTCTATTTGGGCAGGTCATTCGCAGTTGTGCTTTTCGTCTTACTGTTTGTCCAAAACAATGATTCAAAGTGCACCAGTGACAGTCTGCCCTTTTACTTATGGGGACATGACTATAATTTTTAACTAGCAAGTTACATTAACTTCGCTACCATTAGCTTGAGCGGGCGGTCATCGGTGTCCTTGTGATACACGTACTTTGTATTCATGTGAAATGATCTGAAACTTAGGGAATTATTTCCACCACTTATTTGCGCACAGTGCTGGGTGTAACTACAATAACAGCCTGTTTAAAATGGATCCAGGCAACAATTCAAGAAGCCCGCAATCGAGTGACTTGACCGAGCTCTTGCTTTCTTCATTTGAACTACTTTTCCAGGCCTTTACTGCAGCCTCTTTCAGTTCTTATTTAACTTCCGGGGTTTTCTCCCTTCAGTCTCCATCTCAGGATGTAAAATGGAAGTATCGGTCTCGGGAATGCATGCATGTATTTACTAGTTTCGAAATGTGTGCAATCTGTGTGATGAATGGGTCGGTCGGTAAAGCATTGGAGCGCAGCACAGATTGCCCCCCCCCCCCCTCACTCCTGCTTGGATTGCCATTCGTTCGTATTTGAGATCGTCGCTGAAATTGAGTGGAGATGCTTGAGAGCTCCTTTTAAAAGTCTCTCAACTTTACTCACAGCATTAACAGGTAGAAACTTT
The DNA here is from genome assembly GCF_051943395.1 of Hippocampus bargibanti. Lineage (NCBI taxonomy): Eukaryota > Metazoa > Chordata > Actinopteri > Syngnathiformes > Syngnathidae > Hippocampus > Hippocampus bargibanti. The sequence continues at coordinate 6,347,136 of NC_142745.1, forward strand.
TGTCTAAATTACAAGAAAAACTATTTCCTACTGTATTGATATAAATCGGACAAAGCACTTTTTTTTCAACTGCTGAGGTTTTAGCTCCCAAACTCTTTAAGGTGCACTTATTGATCAGTCCTCTTAGTCTGCCCTTTTAAGCGTGCCAAGCCAAATGTAGAGGGTGATGTATCGATTAAAAACTGCCCACATAGACTGCCAGCTGCTGGATTTCCTGTTTTTAACGCCTCTTTATTTTTATTTCATTTTTCCCCCCCAACACACCCACGAAACACGGGACACATTCAGCATATCGGCAGGCTTAGAAATGTCAAATCTTGTTGAGCGGATAGATGAGTATTTTAGTGTCTCTGAAAACAATTCGCATTGACCTGCACGTTCCTCTCAATATTCCTCTCAATATTGATTCAAATACTGCTCAGAGATAACTGATGATACAAGCTTAGAGGAGGGCTTGTTTTGTAAGGGGTCTCTCTCTCGGTTTGTCTCTAAATACAGTCATGCTGTCTTTACAGCAGCAATGTTTAATTAATGCCTTGACCTCTTCTAGCATTGTTTTACCTAAACTGCGTGATGATGTTTTCGAAGTTCTACATTCTGAGCTTTCATTAGCCCCCGAAACCCTTTTTTTAATGGCAAGGTCAGGCCCGGCATGTTTTTTTCATACACTTCTTCAGGCATATCTTTTGTATGAAACGTACGGCTGTTTATTTTGATAGTTTTTTTTACATACATGCGGAATCGTATTTCAATTCCGATGTATTTACCTTTTTAATTCAATGCTTAGCAGCTATCCTGAAGAGTGCTTGTGTGAATGCAAGCGGAGGGAGCAGGAAGGGCGAGGTCGAGGCTGTACAGTGTGTTTCCTGTGAGGCAGGAAGTGAGCGGGGTTCAGCCTACAGTCCAAGTGTGAGTTATTGCTCTAAGCTGCTAGTGCTGCTGCTGAAATCCCAAATAAAGAGCTCAGTAGACCCTGATGTTTTCCTACTGATTTCATCGCATTATTCTGAGTAGATGAATATGATTTTTTTTTTACTTTCCTTGTGGTTGTTTGCTCAGTTTATGCCAGAAGGTCACTTCGCATACTGAAAGAGCCCTCTGGGTTGGTGAATGGTAGCATGAGACACTAAAATACTCATTTACTTGAACATTCAATGTCACAACCCTTTCGCCCCCAGTTTTATTGAGTTAAAAAAATATCACAACTTGTTGAAACTGATGGGGTTACTGGGTTGGTGGTTGTTTTCCCAAAGTAAAACCAGATGTTTTCATGTTCACTTCCATGAAGAACACGCAGACTTCACACTTTGGTTAATGACTAAGCAGCAGCATTGTGCTGAGTTTTCAATCTACTGCCAATCTTTGTGTTGTTGACTGAATGAAAACAGCCAATGGACATGGTGTACATTCATAAAATAGGAGTATAATCAAATACAAGCCCCCCTACCCTCACGTGCGCCTCTCTCCTTCAGCCTCTAAGAGTTTAGCAAAGCCCCGTTGATGGCAAACCACATATCCAGCTCAAGATTCTAAACTGTGACAGCTGGGTTCACTGTGCCCCAGTTTTTGCCTCGGAGCGTTTATTAACTCTGCATTGGTAGCGGGCACATTGACCTAATATTAGCTCGTCTGCGTCACTGTTTTTTTTTTTCTGCGTCATGAAGAAACGGACCTATGCACAGCAGCTGATGTAATGTTCAAATTGCCTCACAATGAGTGTTAAGCAGATTTCCTCCTTCCCACATTTAAATTTGCAGGCGCTTATGGAAAGGTTCCACTACAAATGAAAGTAAAATGAAAAATAGCTCTCACACGTCTAAGTGATGGACGAACGCTTCTGAAGTGCCCTTGAGCTAAGACACTTGATCCCTTTAGTGCTCCGCCTGAGCTTCCAAGCGATCAATCGGTCAGAGCGTAGCTGCACGCGAACAGGCTCCCACTGTACGTAAAAGAACCTTCATGCTCACTGACCGAATCCAGCCTGAACAGACAAGAGACAAATTGTTAACAGCCATATGCGCCGTGCACTAAGAGCTTATCTCCCATCTTTCCTTTCGGCCATCACCTGGATGAAAGCTGTCTCCAAGGAAATGACAGTTTTGGCCGCGCCGCTTTCTGAACATGTCACTGCGTCATCTTTGCCCTCTTGTTTGATTGCAGTATTTGCCATTATCACGATGACAGCTTCTGCTAACTGTGCCATTCAGACCCTGATAGTGACCTCTTTCAGATTTTGCCGTCTCTATAGAGATTATCGGTGGCGCGGAGTCTGTTTGCAAAGCAAACAGTGGAATTTTGACACCGTAACCAGCAAGTAAAAGTTGCATTGACTTAAGCCTTAAAGGACAACCGACGTCTCCGGACAAGTTGTGTCCATAATTTGTAAAATGGCTTCAAATGACTTCTACTGAGCGTATTTTAGAGATTCCACCGCATATAGCTATATTTTACGTTTTAAGACTTGCGTTGAATATTCGGGAAGTCTTGTTTTTGAGTTGGTAACGAGTCCGTACGTGACGTCACTGAAGGAACGCCCCTGACCGGAAAAAAAAAGGACACATTGTAGCAGTCCTTCCATCACGTCAATGTATTTTGCTGTGCTTGTTTGGTCTGAAAATGGTGCGTTGCACCAAAAAGAGCCAGAAGAGGGCGACCAAGCTCCATATAAGGAATTTATCAGCCTGTGGAAACGGGCCTGCCTCTTTTCTGGGACGCGCCATTGCAGTCCAGATGCCTCAAAATGACACGTAGGACTTCTTTAATCAATTGCAAACATGTATGCTTTCCTCTTCAGAACTATTTGAATCATATTCATAACTGGATGTGTAACTAGAAAGCATATTCTCTGAATCTGAAGCCATTGTTTTGATTCTCCAGCAATGCAAGACGTCTTGGCGTGACGTCACGAACTGGGGGCGGGACTTTCTGAAAATTCGCCACTCACTTTTTTGCAGATTTTGTACACTTTAAGTCATTTTTATTGGTGTTTTGCATTTGAATAAACATATCATACTGTATGTTTTGGGTATTTTAGATGCTGTAAAACGTTTTTCTGATGTCAGTTAAGAAACAAAAAAGTTACGTTGGTTGTACTTTAAGGTGCATAAAAAGGTTTCTAATCTGGCTAGAATTGCCCCACCCCACTGACGGGATGACTAAACGCTTCCTTTAATTTTATTGGCAGTTATTACAACATGGTGGCGTTACACCAGATAAATTATGTCAGCCTGCATAATCAAGGAGCATCCATTCGGGATATAGTCAGTTATGTCAACCATTTCTGCTTTTATTTCCGTCTGTCTGGCCGCCTCACTCGATTGCTCACTCCAGTCCTGACCATCACCGCGGTCAGCTGCAGAGAGAAGCCGAAGAGGAAGCGGAATAAACAAAGGAAGAGCAAGCCAAACAAAGCTGCAACAGGGCCCCTGCTTAGCTCCAATGGTTTGGGTGCAGCGCGTTCCCACAAAGAGCTCTCTGTGAGCGTGCTCACGCTCTGTATTCTTGAAGTGTACGTACCGAGTCTCACACTCAAAGCAGGGTTGGGAGCTTTTGGGACAGGCACAAAGGAAAGAAAAAGCCCAGCCGCCTGTTATGCCTTCAGAGGCTGTACCATCCAAAAACTGCATTGGAACCATCGATCGTTCAATGGAAACGTTCCTTTATGATGACTTTAGTTAAACATAATGAGATATATTCACGTTCCAACGCGTGTAGCTTAAGTATCTCAGTATGCTACATTCAGAGCGCTTTGTTTTCATGCCCATTCATCCCCCCCATTCACTTTGTTTGAAAATTGCCCTGATTTTGTTTTGATGAAACAAGGGCGGACAACGTTGAATGATAAATGTTGCCTTTTGAACAGATGATTCACAGTAAATATCCCTGGGCAGAGTCGACTAATGCATCCTTGTCAAAATTGAATCTTTGAATTAATCGTTTGATTGTGACCATGAGGGATTGTCATAAAATATCAATGAAGACGTTTCTTTGATGTTTATTGTGAATGTTGGGTTTTACTTAAATTTTTACTTTGTAAACGTTAGCTTATTAGCATTATTGTCATTCTTAACTATCAAAATATCCCAAAAGGTTTTCCAATCTGAGTTTATGCCCATTCCAATACTGATCATCAATGATTGAGAGCAATAGATATTGATCACATTATTAGAGAGCCAATGTTCTATTTTAAATTGGCTAATGTAATGATCATCAAGGTAAGGCGACTGCACTCTAATTGTTTGTTGATGTCTTGTTTATTTTTGAAACTTCTAAATTTCAATCATGCTAGTAAGCTAACAAAAGCTCTCTGAAAAGTCTCTATTCATCAGAGAAAGCGATTCAAAATCTGTCAAATGAGAAATAGGTTGTGGTAAAGGAAGCTTTGTTGCTTCTTAAATAATAATCAAAATGCGAAGCTATGCTATACTTAGTTGAGGTATTTTCAACCCAGATAATTGGAACCATATAATCAGTCAAATCACCCACAAGAAACCCAACAGGCATAAAATGTCTGGTTAAAGAATCTGTGGAGAGGAGGGGCATAAGTACTTTTTGGGGCCAGGGGTGGGCTAACAAAATCTCAAAGCAAGCTTCCCTGCTGTTCCGTCTCGTCTTCCCGGGCTGTCGTGGGGGTACGTCATGTTTAATGGCTCCACTGACTTGTAAGGTCGACTCAAGGTTGTTGTTGTTGTCAGTGTTGTGACGTTTGTTCCTCCGGGAGGAACCATCTTGTATTTTTTTATTTTTTTTTGGCTCCAGGTAACAAGTCTTGTCAAAGTGATATGATTGAATGGACAGTGTGAGGCTTTCCCATTGAGAGATCCCACGCCACGTGATTGTTCCTCTGAAAACAACATGGAGGGGGGAAAAAGCATTCTGTTTGAATGTACAGAAGCTGCCAGACTGACCACGATGTGGCTTAAGCTTGTCAGATGTCTATTTTTATGTGACTGGTCTTTTTTGGGTGTTTTTATATCTTGAACCCGCGGCCGCCCAAGCCAAAATGTTTTTTCATTGACGTGACGTGAGTCTTACAAACCTGCCTTTTGCATCTATTCTACTCCAGAGCAAATTCCAACCACAACTGCAGTGGTCTGTCTGTAATAGGTAAGCACAGAGCAAATAATGTGTTGACTCACTTTTTTTTTTCTTTAAACATAGAACATCGGACATAACGGTGGCTGATAGTGTGATTGTGTCACAGCGTTTCGCCGGCCTGCGTACGTTCCGTCAATAAATAACCCCGTGGAACACGACAGCATTTAATTAAAGGAATGAATTGCTGGATGTCATGTTGGCGTGTTATCACTTTCTTCGAGATGAATGAAGTCGTAGCTTTTGGTTGCGGGACATTGTGGATGTTTTATGGCGACGCTGTAATTCAGTCGACTTGCAGCTACTGTCAAGCCCCCCTGACAGTTTAGTAGATCTCACCATCTCTCCATTCAACATTGCCAAACACTTGACGCGATGAGTTTTTGGAGATACTTGTAACAAACGTTCAAGGAGTTTGCTGCACTTTCCTATAGTGTTTTTGAGCGTTCTGTAAAAGGTGGTAGAGCGAGTCAAAAACTGTCAAACCTTTGATTGTACTCCTCCCGGTTTTTTTTCCATTTCATGTGCTTTTCTTTTTTTTCTTTTTTTTATCTTACACGTCAGAGTTACCATAGCTACAAAGAGTAAGACTTAACGCTGGTTTCCTGTGGTTAAGTGTGGCCTCTTTGTTCATTCTTCTTTTGCTCGCTTCAGTTTCTTCCCTACATTTTGCTCTTCATTCATCTTCATGAGTCATGATCTGCATTTTGTAATATGCCTAATTTCAACCGTTTTTTGTGTGTGTTCCAGTGCACGATTGAAGCAACAAAATGCCACGTGCACTGCGGTCATGCATTGATGTCACGTGTAAACATGCCGAAGTGCAGATCTGTAAGGCAGTATCAGTGTGATCCTTTAAAAACATCAATAAATCACGAGTTTATGGTAAAACATGCCTTGATCCCTCTTTCCCAAGACTCCCAACTTGAGCATTTCTGAAATTAAATTTCTGCATGAAGCTAGTCTAGGTACAGTAGGTGATAAGTCATGTCTTTAGGCCTTTGAATGACATTTAAAAGGGGTCATATGACGTCAAATTTAAAACTCGCAGTGCCTTTAACAGAAAGATGAGCAAAATTCATTGAATGATATTTACGGTGGCCTTAAGCTGCTTTTAATGTCCGCGGACTTCAAGGCCAGAGTAGCCGATTTTTTTTTTTTTTTTTTTTTTTTTTTTTTTTTCTTCGCCCCGTCAGAAGGCCAGTCATCACAAGCGGCCTTGATCGCCTCTGCCCCTCTTTTGATCGATGGCCTTTCAGTTTTCGTAATTATACTAGATGGGGACCCGGCAGGCTTGTGGCGTTGTGGACTGCCTTGCCGCTAAGTAGAAGCTGGATAGTCATTCCAGTCTCTTAATTTGGGTCTTAAATACAGAGGGTCTGTTTACTTTGGCAAATGGGCTGTGTGGATGAATTGTTTCTGTGAAGTCCACCGAGATAAATATGATTCATTTGCTTCATTTCTGCTTTTTTTTTTATCACGTCCACTTTCATATTTTTTTCCACGCGTGACTTGCGAGTCGCCTGACCCAAGCCATTGCTTTGCCATTCCTATTTTTTGCAAAACAAACTTTGAGACACAGATGTTCTAGTGGCCGCAAATTCAATTGCCTTTGCTACAAGTAACCATTTTGTAGATTGTGGTTATTTCTTCCAAAAGTAGGCTTGCAGTTTTTCATTGCCACACCCACTTGAAGTATACTCCCAAATTAAACTTCCGGACTAATCACAGATCTCCTATTCTATTCGTCAGTGAAAAATTGCCGCTATTATGAGGCTTAATGAGCCTTACTTAGTTGTGAAATTCTTCTTCGTTTGCATCTGTGTGCCAGTAGTAGACCACCCCCTAGTGGGTGAGCGCTCACCAAAACCGATCATGAGGTGGGTTGGCAAATAAATTAGATTTTGGCGTTGCAATGAAATAAGAATGACATTTATAAGTGAACGCTGTATCAATTCTTCATTACTGTTGAGTGGTTGAAGCACTGACCGTCCGTCTCTAATTAAAATATTAATGACCTTTTTTTTCTTATTAAGTAAACATTTCCACTCCCATTCCTCCCCAGGCCATTGCTTATTTTCTGATGGCACCATCCATTATTGATGATGCATTTACCTTGATCCTTTATGCCTGAACATGTCAGTGTGCACGCCTGAGTACAGTGGTGGAGTGGCGGTGGTGGTGGTGGGTTGGAATGTGGCGGCAAATGGCGGTACATACATAATTAATCAGCGATACACTTGCAGGTTTCTATAGTTTATGATGCAGCAAGGAATCACCATGAACTATATTTGCCTTTAAAGCCGCGACACAGGTCAACGTACAAGAGATACTTCACGGGTTGGCTCATGCTTAGGTGAACTTCTCATGCAGTCCGACATTGTCTGCCGTAGCATTCAACAGCTTTATTCTTTTCAGGATCAAATCCAGTATCACAGTGTGTTACTTATGGCTCTTGGGAATTTGTCATTTAGTTTGCCAAAACTGACCTATGAAAATGTGCTAACTGTATATTCAAGTCTTGTTTTATTGTCGAAGAAAAAGCATTTGCCTTTAGGATATTTAATCCCCTCCATATAGTACACATACAAAGCACTACAAATTAATGAATAACTACCTTTCAAATTTCAAGTCAAGAATAATGATGACTGTTATTGTGGTTTACATGGGACAATTTAAAATTTTGATGGGGACTTTAGAAAGCATCATGGCACTTGACAAGCTTGATTTTATTTTCGCGGGCCCAATAAATGACGAGGAGGGACATATTTGGCCCCCGGGCCTTGACTTTGACACCTGAGGCTTAACACATTCCAAACGACCAAGTTACACAGCCTTTTTCAACGTCCCTTCGGTCAAGATGAATTTGCTCTATCTGGGGCAAAGAGCTGACACTCGTGTTTACCACCTTTAGAGATAAATTCTTGTCCATTGTGGTTGTTTTTTGTTTTTTTTAAGAGTTTGACCAATGTTTTCAAACTTTTCTGATTCGCCGGTGTCCTTGGCTTGTACTTGAGTCATTGATTTGGCTGCCTCATTCAAGAACTTCACTCACATGTCCCATACGAGTCTCCGAAGGCCTTAACTTTTTCTCTGTCCTTCTCCTGCGCCCTCCACTGTCTCCCAAGATTAATAGCTTGCAGCTTCACCTCACACAACATCCCGTCACCAGCTTCTACCAGGACTAAAAAACAACGCATGACGATTTTCTTGACTCACTTGCCTTAACTTTAATACTTTCCCGGTGAGACAACAAAGCATCACTTTCCACGCCATTTCAACTCATGCTTCCTAAATTACATTTTTAACGGTAACAGTGGAGGCGAAAAATTAAAGAAACATCAATCTTAGTTGTGTTCTCCTTGTTTTTTTCATATTGCAAAGCCCACAAGCACAGTTAATGATGTCATTCTCGGTGATCTGAGCTTCGGGATTTGGGAAAACCTCGGAATTAGCCGGTGCCACCTTTTGAGGCCCATTTTTCACCCTCAAAAATGGACACAGTAATTTTGTGTTCAAAAAGTCAAGTTCGGAACTTGGTTCGGTTGTGGCTTTTTGGATTGGAATGGATTGGATTGGATTTGCCTTTATTAGTCTTGCAGTGGATAAATTCACATTTCACAGCAGCTTTTTGAAACTTTATTTAGCTAGCCATACAGCTATCTAACTATCTAGCTATCTGGCTATGTAGCTATCTAGCAATCATTTATCTCTCGAACTATCTAGCTATCTATTTATTTAAAAGAACCCTGTTTCTTTTCGACAGTGTTGTTATACATTCTGTTTGGCAAAGGGGCAAATCTTAGCCATCTTATTGAAACACAAATTTATGAACAACATTAATTTCTGTGTTGTACAGGCTACTTTGTTACCTAATACAGTATTCCCATTGCAATTATTTTTTCTCTAAAGTCTATTTCGTTCCATTTGGGCTGGTTTGTGTGTTGTTTTTGTGTGTGGAGGAGAGACAAAAAGATCTTCTGGATTTTGAGCATTATCGTCTTTATTTTTAAAGTGTTCTGATTCTGAACACTAGTGCACATAGAGACGAGGACAATTTACCATTATTGTTCATCTTCGGTGCCGCTGTGCCCACTATTGAGCGCTCTTATTATTCATTTTATTTTTTGTAATTATTTCTGGTGAAATCTGGAGCCGCAGAAATGCCATCACTGTAAGGCATCAAACGTTCATTTATTCTTTCTGTCTTCATCAATTTTGCTTTTGTGTCATGTAGCGTAGATAGAATCTTCCCTCCTTGTCAGTGAGCTGTCCAGACTCGCTCTTTACCCCCCTCCGGCATCAGAGCCATCTGTTGACTGAATTTCTTTGTACCAGTCTATCAAAACCGTAGTTATCTTGTGTATATTCTCAAGAAGTCTTCGATTTCCAGCTGGGTTCTATTTTCTCGTTGAAAGGATTTCTGAAGGAAGTGATGCTCATGTCTTTTCAATGACCTCGGAGGTAGCTCATAGGCAACCGATGCGCTATTGATATTTTATACACAGTATATGGATGGTAACAGCGGTATGGAAAATGAACCACATTGACATACAAAGCTGAAAGTGATGTACTGTAGTTCCATGAAAAGCAGTACTCAAGTTCTGCCTAGTGACAACGCAATTCTTCTCTCGCATTATACCGAGCACACTTTTTTTTCACGACAGACGTGACAAATTGCCTAACATTCAACTGTTGAAAAGGAACAGAAAATGTTGGTCAGAGACTCATCGTTCAGACTGTTGGTTTTATCTTATCGGCCTTGTTAGTTCTTCATTTCAGGACATGTCGACACTTGCAAATTTCACAACAAAAAAGCTGATGCGTGCTTGCTGAGACGCGGCTCTCATGAGGGAACAGAAAAGGAGGGTGACAAAACTTCAGGATTTTGCCTATTGTAATGTATGACATCAAATGTGATGTCTACATACCGAACATGATCGCACTTCTGTATGGGGACTGGCGTACAGTATGTGCACTCTAAGACAGAGGTGCCAGACAAATTTTTGCCGTGGGCCACATTGTAGTTACGGTTTCCTCTCGGGGGCCTTTATGAATTTGGGGAATTGGAATGTTTCATCCCCTCCATATATTGCATAATGAGCGCACAATAAATTAATGAATTTTTCAGATATGAAGCAAAAAATCATGACTGTTATTGTGGTTCATTGGACATTGGACAATTTGAAATTTTGGTTGGGACTTTAGCTTGCATCAGGGCAAATGACATGCTTAATTTGCTTTCGCGGGCCAAATAAAATTATGTGGTGGGCCAGATTTGGCCCCAGGGCCTTAACTTTGACGCCTGTGCTCTCAGACAAGATGCTACAGTTGGGAATAATGTGAAGAAAAGGATCCTTTTTTTTACCAACGGTTGAACCAATCAGTCAGGTTCAATAAACAGTAAAAACGCTTGACATCGATTGTTTTTCTCAACTCACCTTCCAATCGGTCATACAGTAAAGTCTCGTTATATCGATATTCAAGGGAGTCCGAAAAAATATCGATATAACCGGGACTATCGATATATCCGACCCTTTTTGCATGTAATTTTCTCCGTGCGTGCATAGAAATAGTATCGATATAACCGGGAATATCGATATATCCGATATCGATATAACGAGACTTTACTGTATTTACAGAAGACTTTCAATTTGCTGCCAGAATATAATGCTCCGTGGAGCAGCAAAATGTTCAGCAAATGACATGACAATTTTTGTAGCATTTAACCAGTTTCCTTATATCAATTTGTCATAGTCGTTTCTGCAATTTCTACATACTGTATCGTCATCGTCAAACTTGACAATCCACCCCCGCTCTGGTTAGAGCAACTACTTAATCATTTATCTCGAACGCACAAAAAAGACCCCCTTTACATTTCAGTCGCATCATTTTCAGTCTTTTCTCGTCACTATTGAACCATCTTGAAAAGTATGAGGAACCAATGTGAGCCATTGCATCGTCGGGAATGATAAAGGCCACGACATGAACAGCGGCCCTGTGTTCTGAATCAACAGTGCTGCCTTTGTGTCCGGGTCCCCCTCTTTCACCCCAGATGGGTCAACGCCCCCTCACAACTTGCGTGTTCATTTTATCGCAGCCCCTAATGCAGCGTAAAGTTGGGGTGGAGCACTGGGGGGGGGGTATCTGGTCGTAGGGTTCTGATGCAATTAGTGGGCAATGCTTCAAGCGGAAAATGATGGAATGATGACCTCGTTTCTCCAGCAGACAAGAAGTCGACTTGCGGGACAGCGTGAGACGTCGTTGTCAAGGGCGCAATCATTGAGACATTGACATTTTTTTTGTGGTGATTTATTGTTAACGTCGGTTTTTCTGGTGGCACATCAAATTATTAGGCGTGTTGCATACAGCGCCATGGAAAATATAAGAAGAATAATTTCTAAAATAACTTGTCACTTTGACACCTGGTGTTATATACTTTTTTGTAGATAGCTGGCCCAAATATGCAGCTACGATGCAAACTAGAAGGATGAAGCTAATTCAGCGAAGGACACACTATTGGTCCTGCTGTCACACTTTTGCCATCACATCTTTTTGGCACACAAACCCAAACATCTGCTTGAGTAGAATCGCGACTTCATCGCGACTTCATATCATTCAAGACCGCTCACTCTGTATCCAGGCCAAGCCATCTTACTGAATGTCCATTTCTTTCAGTTATGGGTCCCTTAAGAAATGAGCCCAGTCCTTCAGGAAACCTCCATATTGCATTATTAAAGCACACACACCAATGCAATCGATGGAAGACTTCTGAAGTCACAGCAAAGTCGGGTAGAGTCTTCTGACCAAATTTCCTGAATCAACTGTGGAGAAATGCAACCATTGTTTTAAAAATGTAATTGTACGTCTTTCTTTTTGCACAATAATTTGACAGAGCTAGCCTTGTGTGGTTTTCTTGAGACAGGAAAAGGCTGAATCATCAGCGTGTCTCAAGGTTGCAGCAAAGTTAACCTCTCCATTGTCCTTTGGTTGCTTCGAAACCTATTGAGGAAATTGCGGACAATGATGTTTACTGGTGAATTATTCAGTCAGTCTTACCAGTCTTAGCTTATAACACTAGTCAATAGATTTAATATGACTAGTGAATCGTATATATTTTTTACGCGTATTCCATATCTGGCTTTTATTTTAGCTATCTATCTATCTTGCTAGCTAGTGATCTTGCTAGCTAGCTATCTTGTTATGTATCTGATAGCTATCTATAGCTATCCATCTGATAGCTATGCATCTGATAGCGATCCATCCATCCCCCTCTAGCACATTAACTGATATTGAGTAATATTTATGAATGAAGGGTTAAGTTCAGAAAACTGGTGCATTTTTTTTCAAAAGTAAAATCTGTTTTGCGCAAGATTTTATTGTTCAAACTCTTAAAATAAAAACAGACTATGTAGATTTGGTGGCCATAATAACATTGGGTTCTCATTGGGATCTCAGCTATACAAAAAGATATTTACAGCAAAGTCGCTCAATGTTGATTGTCATGCCATCGTGGAATTGGTTTAGAAATGACATCCACACATTTCGAAGAAAATCCATGTGACGTCGGTAAAAATGTGCATGTTGTGGTCCTTAAATAGGAGTCCATGCTCCTATTCCATTTATAAGTTTGAGCTGCCAGCTGTATGCGTTAAACGTCCTGACCCATTGCTACCCAGAGACTTCCCTGCGGATATGCATGCTCCTTGCTGCCTTGTAGGTTACATTGAGGGACTTTCCCCCGGGCCAGTTCACCCCCACCACCTTTGTTTGTGTGTGTGTATACATGCGTGCTAGAAATATGTTTGTAGTGTTGGATTTCTTGTGGCAGATTAACGCTTTTTTCGGACAATAAAGGAGGGTTGCTAATTTGTGGCCGGTGTATTTCCACCGGGAATTAAAATGGTGGCATTTTTAATTTAATTTTGGGTGACAGCTGGGTGGAACTGTAGCAACTATCCAGTGGGCAGGATGGAAATGAGAGCATGGCAGTAGAATAAGGGTAGACGTTGCAGATGTGGGACGGACGGCCTCTCTGGTCGACTGTTTACATTTCCCGTCTAACCGGAGCGTATTTTTAAGCTTTGCCTGTTTTTGTTCTCTTTGCAGGTGCTGGGGAGTCTGGAAAGAGCACCATTGTGAAGCAGATGAAGTGAGTGCTCTGAGAACTTTTCTTTCCCTGCTCCCTTTTCAAAATCTCACAAGTATTAACACAATTTAAATGTATTCCTTGATTCTTGTGAATTTCTTTATATACATAGTTGGATAACACGACCGCAAGTCACGACCGCACAAGGATTCTTTGTGTAAAAAAAAAATACCATAAAATAAATGGATGGATTAAATTATTTTTTTGAATGGGAGGAGTCTGGTGTAAATTTCCATGCTATCAATGCACTGAAAGCCCAAGGACATCATGGGAACTCAACTCAGAACAGTAGAAATCAAGATCCGAACACAATTTTACATCGTTTTACCAACAGTCAAATCGCTCTGCCGCCCTGACTTCAAATTGGCAAATCTTTTGACGACAGAGCAGAATTGCTTGTTCACAAATGGAACCTCTTCCTGGTTTCTATTGTTTGTCTTCTTTTGGTCACCTCTCCTGGTATCATGGCCTGTCTCCCGGTATCTCCTGCTTGACCAACTGTGAGCTTGACCTCAAACTCTGAGCGGCACTGGAAATGTGCACAAATCCAGCCAGCCCACGTGGAGTGGATTTATGACACAGTACATAAAAATGTTGGTCTTTTAAAATTAAATTTAGGCTGGAATGGAGGCAATTGAACCATGAATATATTAATACACAAAACAGGCGGTTAATTTATCTACTGCGGAGCTGTTGAACAAATGCGTAAATGTGTCCATTGTCTGGAGATTGGACTCCTCCCCCTCCCTTGAGGCTCATGCCAAGGAATGTTTCTGCTATGTTTCTGCAGCGTGTAATTGACTCAGTGGGTGCGCTTTGTTTATCACGGGAGATAATAATAATAAGAAGAAGAAGAATACCAATAACAATACATTTCATTTATAAGCGCCTTTCAAAACTCTCAAGGTCACTTTACAATTACAGGATAAGTTTTTCTGTGGGTGAGCTGATAGATAGCTAATAGCTAGCTAGCTAGATAGCTAATATATAGCATGCTCGATAGCTAATAGATATCTAATAGATAGCAAATAGCTAGCTAGCTACGTAGATGGCTAGATAGGTAGATAGCTAGATAAATATGAAGTGAAGAGAGGAAAAAAATAAGAATAAAGTAATTGATGTGCTAAAAATGATTTCCCCTCAATCCTGTCCAATCAAAATCAAGAACAGTGTGACTATGCAGCATATGTTATGCTACAATAACAATACACGGTGAGTATCCTGTGATGTGTGATGCTGTTTCAGTCATTTGGAGTACACCATGCACACACTGTAGGTTGTAAGAAGACACAAGCTTAACGCACAAAAAAACAGGAGTTGTGTGTTGAGACTTTTGACATACAAGAACACATACATGAACGCTGTTTACTGCAGAGTCTATCTTCTGTCGACAGCGAGGGAGAATACATTTCAATACTCCCAAATGCAACCCGTACGACAGTTAATCCTCAGTACGTTTGGCGTTTTTAAATTACGTTCTTGACATGACGGTAGCTTCTCAGCATGTGTCGCAATCAAACCAATCAAAGCTCCACTTTTCAAAGTATTGTTTGTTTGAAGGGTAAACAGAGGGGAGTGGGGGGGCTTATTTCATCTTCCAAGCTATCTTGCCGCTTCTCAGCGGGCTCACTCGCATTTTAATGAGGTTTCATTTAGTACACCGCTCGCTATTGAGCATTCTGGGTGTGACGTCTGTCTCTGGACCCTCATAAACCTGTTGGAGATGCTGATTGATGTCTCAGCATCTCCTCATCTGTGTTAGCAACGCAGCTCGTGTTTCTATCAGGCCATCATGTCAGGATGTCATTTCCAGAATGTTTGATCTTGATTTGTCATCATTTTTTTAAGAGAGTGGTGCGTTGAGATATGACTTTGTTTTGTAGGGTGACATGCTTGTGATCTGTTGAAGTTTAACTAATAGGCGATGACTTCTTAGTTAGGATATAAAGCATTAGCATGGGGTACCCCCCAAAAAGTCACTAGGATCTCAAAGCGGCACTTATTGGATTAGCCTTGATTAGTCTCACAGTAGATACATTTACATTTCACAGCCGCAAAGCGATGAAAGTAAGGCAAAGGAAAGGAAGAAGTAGAAAAACAAAATATAGGAGCTGCTGTAAAGGCAGCCACTTTTGCGGTGCCATCTTGAAGTAAAAAAAATAAATAACGTGACACAACACAAGACAATCATTCAATCTTAAGTACTCTCTGCACCCACTTTGTTGTATGAAGCAGACGAAACCAGAGTGGATCAAATCATCCTTTTCACCAGTGGATCTTTGCTGTCATGGTGGAATGTGCACGTCTGCTACAAGCTAAATGTTGAAAGCAAACACAAAGCTGTAGCATCCAATGACAAGAAGAGATTGTCTCACATCTCCTGTCCCACGTAAATCCACTTCAATTACAAGCCGCGACAGTTCCCTATACGTATCGGCACCCTGCGTTGACACTCCTTTTTTTCTCATTGCAGACATGATTATGATGATCATTATTATTGTTATTACAATTGTTGTTGTTCTGATTATTATTATGCTTCTTCTTCTTATTATTATGATTATTATTATGACAACATTGAGAGATATCTTATATTTTCCTTCCATGGTGTTTTTGATCATTGCACTTTGCAGTTCAAATTTTGGCACGCGCATTTGAAAACTCGCAATGAGCTTGATGAGCTTGAACACAATCAATCCTCCAGGTAGCAATAGTTTTGCTTGCGACATCACTGGCAATGGGAACAGTAATTCCCTAAGATTCAGACCGACTTTTCCATGAACTTATTTCACCCCACATCGATCAAGCAAATGTAGTCAGATGCCCGTCCCTTCGAAAAACGGCCTGTGATCGTGAGAATCCGCACATCTCTTGCTCATGTTCTGATTTCTAATGATGGCCAAGCAAGCGCCGACACGAACTCGATGTCCTTAAAGCTTTGCCTTTGCATTTTTCATGAACGTCAGCCTAAAAGTGCAGCTTGAATCATTGACGCGATTTTTGACCCGCATGCATTCAAATGAAAGTACCAATTTATTGTCATTCATATTCAGTAGAGAAGTCCCATTCTATTTTTTCAGACCTACTCTTTTTGTGTACTCACCAATACAGATGATCTATTCTTCAATTATTTTTGAGATGCCGATAATTTCTAAGGATCAACTACTGTATTTTCCGGTGTATAAGGCGCACCCAAGAGCCTTGATTGATGACCCTGCGCCTTATATGTGAAGTAATATTGAGCCACAACAGGTTTTCTATATTTATATATTATTTTTTTTTAAACAATTTTTCATTCATTAAAGGTGCGCCTTATACAGTGATACCTCGGTTCACGAACCCCTTGGCTTACGAACTTTTTGGTTTACGAACGTTACATTTATGAAAATTTAACCTTGGCAGACAAATGATTTTTCGGTATACACACGGAACGCCGCCCCACAATGGCTGGCAGAGTAATTTTCGTTGGAAGAACACCAAACCATATGACCGAACAGCGCCACTGCCGGCCTACTTTTCCACACCCCCTTTCTCTGAGTGCATACGTCATTCGTCTTCAAGGATTTATCACGGATACTTTATTATATAGTACAGTGTATTACTTTCATTACAATACAATAGCACATTTATTATACGTAAAAATAAGGTATATTTTGTGTCGTTTTAAGGCTTATTTAGTAAAAAATCATGTTTTATGGGGACTTGGGAACGGATTATTCTCATTTTAATGGTTTCCTATGGAAAATTAATTTTTGGGATACACACTTTTCGCATTACACACTCTGTCTGGGAACCAATTAAGTTTGTAAGCCAATGTATCATTGTATATGGAAACAAATTGAAAATACACCATTCATTGGGGGTGCGCCTTATATTCCGGTGTGCTTTATACATGGAAAAATATGGTACTCAATGTCAGTTTTTTATCTTCTTGCTGAATACCTTGTATCTGCGCCATTCCAACTTAAAATATTCACTTGACATCCCAAGTGTTTCGCTCTGGATTGTATGAACACATAATAATTGTGATAAACTCTTCATGACATTGAAAAATGTCAAAACATGATCAACCATGTTATTTATCACTTTACCCATGTTGCTTTTAACGCGATGCTGACACCGATTTGTTAATCATCGGAAATTGGATCGACGATGTTGGCATCAAGCGTCGGACATTTTAATCTTCTCCCCTTTCACACGCACGCACTCACATTTTTATTTCCTTTGGAGGAGCGTTCGAAAAATGTCAGCGTCATTTCAAGCTCAATTTACTCGACAATCATTTTTACGTTCAATGACATGCTTCCTTATTTTTCGTCTCTCAGGATTATCCACGAGGATGGCTACTCAGAAGAAGAGTGCAAGCAGTACAGAGCAGTTGTGTACAGCAACACCATCCAATCTATCATGGCTATCATCAAAGCCATGGCCAACCTGAAGATTGACTACGAGGACGCCGCAAGGGCGGTAAGGCCAATTCAATATTCATCGCCTTGTGTTATGGTTTTAAAATTGCACTTGGCTTGCTAGAATATGACGAGTGACCTGTCAGTACCCGGAGAATGAATGAGAATGAGGCGTTAAATACATCTTCATCGAAGGAAAACATCTTCAAGTGCAGTGTACTTAATTTGCTCCGTGGACCGATATAATCTCTTACGATCGCCATCAAAGCTGCTCTCTCGACTTCGTCTTCAACGCCCACATTATGTTCAGAGGATTTTGTGTGTGTGTGTGGGGGTGTAATTTACACACCATGGATTCTCTATCTCGAGGGGAAATTGGATTGGATTAGCCTTTATTAGTCTCACAGTGGAGAAATTTACATATCACAGCGGCAAAGTGATGAAAGTAAGAGGAAAGGAAAGGAAGAAGTAGAAAAACAAAATACAGGAGTTGCTGTAAAGGCAGCCACTCTCGCTGCGCCATCTTGAAGTCAAAACAACAACAAAAACGAAATAACAAATAATGTGACACAACACTAAAGACACGGACAGTCATTCAATCTTGAGCAATTCCTGCACCCTCTTTGTTGTATGAAGCAGTTCTAGATGAAAGAGGAGAGGATCAAAGCTTCCTTTTCACCTGTGGATCAAGGACGTCATGGTGAAATGTGCACATCTGCTATAAGCTAAATGTTGACAGCAAACACAAAGCTGGAGCATGCATTGACAAAAAGAGACTACTTCACATCTCCTGTCCCACGTAAATCCGCTTCAATTCCAAGCTGCGACAGTTGCACATACGCATCAGCGCTTGATGTCAGAAACGACCAGGAAATCAGTTGGGAGTTTGAGCTGTATATTCTTTTGACCGAATCTCGCCGGGTGCAGCAAATTCTGTCCTGGGGCGTGTTTCTGTCACGCTTCAAGACACTGGAAAAAAACAACAACTTTTCAACAGGAGGATTTTCACTATCAACTGTCGTTCCGCTTGTGATGATCAATAAAATATATTTTATGTCCAGTCTCTGTTCAGCCCAGTGTGGTTTCTGAGAACTGCTACGTTTTTCAAGTTTCTTTGAAATTCATGAGTAAAAAAAGTACCGTATTTAAGGTGTACCTAAAAGCATTCCATTTCCTCAAAAGCCAACAACGCGCCATATAATCTGATGCGCCTTATATATGGATCAATATCGTATTTCCTTGGATGTAATATTTTTAAAATCCTTTAAAGCACTTTGTGACAGCTGCATTGGTTCTGAAAGCGCTTTATAAATAATCCTGTATTGTGTTGTATTCCCTTTAGCCTTTCTCTCTCTACCTTATAATGCGCTATGTATGAAAACTGTTTTAAAATAGGCCATTCATTGACGGTGCTCCTTATACTCCAAAGTGCCGAATAGTGCGAAAAATATTGTTAATCCGATTTGAGACAACAGTAGTTGCAGTGAGGTTCTCAAATCCCTACAAGTCCCCCCCCCCCCCTAAAATTGTATTCTTGAATGGAAAAGCATCATTAATCCTGATTGTATGTTCATTCATTCAGTCTCACTTTATCCCAGAGAATGTCATCCTGCAATTCCTCAGGAACAATGACGCAATTTGTCGGATGTGTTTTGTTATGTGTTGTCAGGACGACGCCCGGCAACTGTTTGCCCTGTCTGCGGCCGCAGAGGAACAGGGCATCTTGCCGGATGACCTGTCCAATGTCATCCAGCGACTTTGGGCCGACGGCGGCGTGCAGAGCTGTTTCACTCGAGCCCGCGAGTATCAGCTCAATGACTCCGCGTCCTAGTGAGTGACCATTCTTTCCATCCAATCAGCTGTAACTACACCGGTTAACTCGGGTTATAGGCAGAACACCCTGGACTGGTCACCAGCCAATCACAGGACGCATTTTGTACACGCTTGAGCTATCATATTGAGACTAAAGTAATTATCCTTGGAATGACTTTTGTGCTAAAATAAAAGTTGATTTTATTCGAGTCACAAAATAGATTCATTTTTATGTTGTTTTTTATTTTTTTTATATTGTGCTCCTTCTGGTGTGCACGCCTTGGCCACTGTAGAGGCAGTAAAATA
The DNA here is from genome assembly GCF_051943395.1 of Hippocampus bargibanti. Taxonomy (NCBI): domain Eukaryota; kingdom Metazoa; phylum Chordata; class Actinopteri; order Syngnathiformes; family Syngnathidae; genus Hippocampus; species Hippocampus bargibanti. Next base: position 6,366,900 of record NC_142745.1, read on the forward strand.
CAGTCATACAGAAATAAAAAAGGTTTACAACAAAGCCACTTTTCCGCAGGAGTATGTGTCATTTTTTGCGCAGGATAAAGAATATACGTATATCCTTGAGTAATATATCTGGCGGCATGTTGACGCATGTTTTGTTGCTTAAATTACTATGACGTCGCCATATAAAATAATAAAATGATTTTAAATGAATAATTTTACAGACAGATTTTATTTGTTTGTTAATTACGGGTAAATTTGTTGACACATAGTTAAATTCATGGTATATATTTTTAAAGTTTTATTTGTTACAAAATCCCCTTTCAAATTGCTGCTGTGGACTGCAAATTTCCCCATTGTGGGACGAATAAAGGTTTTCTGATTTTGAAATGTTATTCATTTATTTTTTTATTTAGTCACCATGATTTTAAATGAAACATTTTACAGATATTATTTGTTAGATTTTTTTTTAATTACCTGTCAATTTGAATTTTAGAGTTACATTCATAATACATATTTTAAAAGTTTTATTTATTACAAAATTGTATTCATTTATTTTTTTACTTATTTAATCACCATGTAAAATAATAACATGATTGTAAATGAATGATTTTACAGACACATATTTGTTTTATTTTTTTTAATTACCAATAAATTTGATTTTTAGAGTTACATTCATGATACATATTTTTCAATTTTTTTTACAACATTGTCCTCATTAATTTTGTATTTATTTCATCACCATGTAAAATAATTGTGATTTTTAAATTGTTTTACAGACACATATTTGTTTTTTATGACCTCTAAATTTGAATTTTAGAGTTACATTCATGATACATATTTTTAAAGTTTTATTTGTCACAAAATGTTATTTATTTATTTATTTATTCATTTAACAATGTATATATTTATTTGTTTGTTCATTAATTTTTTCGCCTGTCTATTAAAAAAAAAAAAAAAATATCGCCCGTCTCAGCTCTAAACAAAGGTTTTCTTATGATGACCACGCTACTTCCGGGTTGAGTGAACGCTGGCGCGTGTGGCTGCCGCTGCTCACCTGCAGAAAAAATATCTCGTGACTGTAAAGTGTCCTTGAGAGTTTTGAAAGGCGCTAATAAATGAAATGTATTATTATTATTATTATTATTATAAAACATTTTTCACCCACTGTTGTGTAATCGCTATAAGTGAATATGCACTCCTGCAATTTGGTCGGTCATAAATTTGATCCTCACTGCTGGGTTGTCAGTATTCGTTGTCGCCCAGCCAGTTTGAGCTCCTTTTCTCTATTTCTCAGCTGCGTGTGAGGGAACATGTGCTGCTTTTAACTTGAAGGAACTTTTCTGTCCAACTCAGTTGCTTTCCATGATGAAAATTGAATCTTTTGTTTCCCCCCTCTCTCCACAGCTATTTGAACGACTTGGAGAGGATAGCCAAGCCTGATTACATCCCCACACAGCAAGATGTGCTCCGAACCCGAGTCAAGACTACGGGCATTGTGGAAACACACTTCACCTTTAAAGACTTGCACTTCAAGTAAGCCGCTTTTCGTCTACGCAGTGCTACCAAGTCATTTAGTTGGCGTATGATGTTGCTGACAAGAAAGTACTGCTTTCAGTAAAGACCATGCGCTGCTAGCTAAAAGGAAAACATTTTCTGCTTGCGTGAAGTGTTGGAATTGGGCAGACTATTTATGAAACTCTTTTTTTTGCATGCCCTTACATGACTTACATACAAATAAAAATAAGAGGTGTGTCCAGTTTGCAGTTCCTGGACTGTTCGAATGGAAAGTTACATGAGTAATCCGCGACTGTTATGTGCACACACAAAATCCCCATTGGGTCATCTGCGCTCAAGATGTTTTTCATATAGACACACAACCTCCATTGGTGGGCCCACACAATTAAACAAAGGAAAACACAAAGTGGGTATTTTTTTCTTCTTCTATTGTGTGTCTAATTCAGAGGCTGTCAAAATTTTCAAGGGGTTTTCCGAGACCTCCCTATTCTTAATAGGATGTGTTGACAAGTCTATAGGGGTGGTCGTGTTGTGTGTCTCCTGCACTCATGCCACCCATCCCCCAATCCCTAGGAAAAAAAAAAAACACTGAAAGGTCGCGTTCGTGTCTTGTGTGTTTACAGGATGTTTGATGTCGGAGGGCAACGCTCCGAAAGGAAGAAGTGGATCCACTGTTTCGAGGGAGTTACCGCCATCATTTTCTGTGTTGCTATGAGTGCTTATGATTTGGTCTTGGCTGAGGATGAAGAGATGGTGAGTTCACGACATGAATGACATCTAGAATGAAACACTTGATTGAAGTCAATGTCATGTTATTTGATTGGATTGAATAGTCACATTCATTTGTCAAAATTTGCTATCTATTAGCTATCTGGCTGGCTAGCTAGCTCGCTATCTAGCTATCTATCTATTAGGTATCTAGTTGGCTGGCTATCTAGCTAGGTATCTGTTGGCTATCGATTGGCTAGCTAGCTAGATTTCTACCTATTTGAATTACTTCTGGGTTGAGTGAACGCTGGCGCGTATGGCTGCCACTGCTCACCCACAGAAAAAATCTATCCTTTGATTGTAAAGTGACCATGAGAGTTTTGAAAGGTGCTTATAAATCAAATCTATTATTATTATTATTATTATTATTATTATTATTATTATTTATTATTATAAGAGAAGAACATTCAGTGCCATTCTCATTAACTCATTCACTGCCAGATGATGCACAAAAATGTGTCCACTCCAGTGCCAGGGTTTTTGTCATTTCACTCAAATTGCAGGACCCAGAGAATATTAAGTTTTAGGACTACATAAAAATTAAATGCAGCGTAAGAAACATTCGACTCTCTTCTTTCATCAGAAAAAAAGAGTTAATTCCTAAGTTATCTGGGTCTGGAGTTATCTGAGCTTGAAATGGGGGTGTCTGCACAAAATACAATACAATCCAATGTATATTGATTTATATCGCTGAAACTATAACAAAGCGCTAACATGGACAAAAGGCAAATGCTTCCCCCTTGTGGGAGGGAAAACATTGCCAGAGGTCTGACCAGCACTTTACCAGCACCCCCTGCCCTTCACAAGAAAAATCTACATTAGCAAAATTGAAAGGGGATGGGGTTCGGTCAAAGTATTACATACACAAAAATGTTTCAGAAAAGAACTGTACACAGTGCAAAAGTATAAAAACATATGTGCAGCTGTGTATATGTAGGATTGTATCATCTAATACGCAGGTGTCAAAGTCAAGGCCCGCGGGCCAAATCCGGCCCGCCACATCATTTTTCTCGACCCGCGAAAGCAAATCAAACTTGTTAAATTCCATGATGATTACTAAAATCTGAGCCAAAATTTCATATTTTTGGATGTCAACCACAATAAAAGTCATTATTCTTGACTTCAGATTTGAAAACGAGTTATTCATTAATTTGCTGTGTGCTCTATATGTTATATTTGAAGAGATTTAAACATTCTAATGGGTTCCCCAAATTCATAACGGCCCTCGAGAGGAAACCATAACTACAATCAGAATCAGAATCAGAATCATCTTTATTGCCAAGTATGTAGGACACACAAGGAATTTGTTTCCGGTAGAACACGCTGCACTAGTATCGTTGTCAAAAAAAACTGCTAAGTGGCACTATACAGTTCCATTTTGGCTACTGTTGAAATGTGGCCCGCGGCAAAAAATGACTTTGACACCCCTGATCTAATACAATAATTTCTTATTTTTTGAATACAACTTGAGGCATATTCTTCTGAAAAATATTTGCCACATTCCAAATTGACTCGATTGTCAAGGTCTTGTTTGAACAGATTTGTTCTCATATTTGCAACTTATGGGGGGGGGGGGGCAAACGGCCGCTTTTCCCTCTAAAAAATATTTTGAAATGTTGCTCCCCCCTTTAACCTGCGTGCATCCATCCCACACCAGAACCGCATGCACGAGAGCATGAAGCTGTTTGACTCCATCTGCAACAACAAATGGTTCACCGAGACGTCCATTATCCTCTTCCTCAACAAGAAGGACCTGTTCCAGGAGAAGATCACCCAGAGCCCGCTGACCATCTGCTTCCCGGAATATACCGGTATGATACCTGCATGATAATCATTCATTTATAAGTGCATTTTAAAACTCTCATGGTCACCTTACAGTCACAGGATAAGTTGTTCTGTGGGTGAGCAGCGGCAGCCATACACGCCTGCCTTCACTCAACCCGGAAGTAACTCAAATAGACAGATAGCTAATAATAATAATAATAATAATAAGTCATTGTATTTATAGCACATTTCAAAACGCTCAATGACATAGCTAAAAGTTAGGTAGATAGATAGCTATCTAGCGAATGGGTAGATGGATAGCTGTCGAGCTAATAGGTAGCTGGATATCTATCTATCTAGCTAATAGGAAGCTGGATAGCTATCGAGCTAATAGGTAGCTGGATAGCTATCGAGCTAATAGGAAGCTGGATAGATATCTAGCTAATAGGTAGCTGGATAGCTATCGAGCTAATAGGAAGCTGGATAGCTATCGAGCTAATAGGAAGCTGGATAGATATCTAGCTAATAGGTAGCTGGATAGCTATCTAGTTAATCGGTAGCTCCATAGATAGCTATCTAGCTTATAGGTAGCTACATAGATAGCTATCTAACTAATATATAGATAGCTAATAGCTAGCTAGATAGTGAGCGCGATAGATAGCTGGATGGCTAGATAAATAAAAAGAAGTGAAGAGAGGAAAAAAGAAATAAGAATAAAGTCATGAGAAAGACAAAAAAAGCTAATTGGAAGGAAAGAAAGTAGTAATCCCTGTTTTTATGCGGTGAACAGGGACCAGGACCACCTGCGATAGACTAAAATCCACGAAACGGGGTTGCCCCCAATAAAAATGATGCAATGATGATCTTTCAAGGTCAACTCAAAGGCACCAAAAAGCAGGCGGGCTAAGTGCGTTTGTGGGCGCCGATATTAACTCATTGAGGTGTTCGGAATATTTTTGGGTTAGCTACATGACAGGCACAAAATGATTGCATTTCGACACCGCTGCCAACCCCAACCGTGATAGATTTTGACACTTTCCGTCCTCCTCTTGTGTGATGTCAACACGTCATTCTCATCGCCTTCCAGGCCCCGACAAGTATGAAGAAGCGCAGGCGTACATCCAGACTAAATTCGAGGATCTGAACAAAAAGAAGGACACCAAGGAGATCTACCCGCACTTCACGTGCGCCACCGACACCAAGAACGTTCAGTTTGTGTTTGACGCCGTCACCGACGTCATCATCAAGAACAACTTGAAGGACTGCGGCCTCTTTTGAGAGCAGGTGATCGAGCGTCAGTAGCAAGTACGCGTGTTCTCATGTCCGTGAATTCACGCCGCTGTTTTTGCATTTTGTCTTACCAGAGAGGAACTCAAGGCGCATCCTGAACGACTGCACTGGCCAGCCGCCATCTCGCATTTTCCTCCTGCAAGAGACTGCCAAGCCCAGCAGCCTTGCAAGCGCGTCCACTTGATGTTAACTCTCTTTGGGCTACGACCACAAGATCAGCATTTATTCATGTTTATCTTCTATCTCTTTTTTTTTTGTTTTAAATATATAAAAAAACATGCTTTCATTTTACTTTTAGCGAGTCTCGTTATTCAGTTTTTAATCACGCCAAGCTTATTTTGAAAGAGATGAAGCACACGCATGGACTCGAGATATGATTTATATCGGGATTGTTGTTGTTTTTTGTTTGTGTCCATGTTGATAACGTTTACATTGGTTCATCATCATCTATAGCTTGTATTGTTCTGCATGACTCAACATGATGGCTCTTGATTACTTACCTGCACAAATGATCTAACATTCCGACAGAATAAAAAATATTAATAAAAGACAGACGAAATGGCCATATTCTTACTGATATTAACACTTAAACGTCGTTTAACTGATAGCTAAACGACTTCATTTCACGGTTTTTACTGTCATAGCATTTTTCATAGCAACATTTTTTCCCCTTTATTTTGATTACTATTAAAAAAATTGAAGTCAACATTAGTTAATTTAAATAAAAGTAGCGATCACTTGACCCCTCGTGCATTGTCTTTCCCCTTAATATGTATATAACTTTTATATTTACTTTTTTCTGTTTTGCTTATGTCTTTTTAAATCTTTTTCTACACAAATATTTGTTTTTTCACAAATGAAGGTACCTCAAAGAAGGTACATACAATAATCCCTCGTTTTTCGCAGTTAACGGGGACCAAGACCACACATTATAGACGAAAGTCCGCCAAGTAGACTTATGACTGTAAAGTGTCCTTGAGAGTTTTGAAAGGCACTTTTAAATGAAATATTATTATTATTATTATTATTATTATATTAACCCACATGATAAAACGGACAGGGTGCTGGGCGGGACTGAGAAGATGCACAGCCAATCCTCATGGCTGCTGTCATTGGGTGACGTTAGCGCTGGGAAGCAATCAAGCTAAAGCCATGGACAAAACCAGTGAGTCGTTTGGCTTTTTTCTTTTTATTCTGAACGTTTTTTCTCTGAAAAAAAAAAAATCCGTGGTGCACTGAAACAGTGATAAGTGAACCGTGAAGTAGCAAGGGATCACTATATACTGTAACGACCCCCCTCCACACACAGTAATGAGTATTCATGTTTGCTTATCTGTCAAATTTGATGGATACAAATTGCATAGTTATCATGACAATTCTCAATGAATATTCTGGAGTTATTTCAGGTTAATTTGGTTTGAAAAGAGAATATTAGAAAAGCACATTGAGCTGCTAAAAAGTTTCCACCACCTCTGTTTAGATGCAGACGTTTGTGATGTGAAAAAGTTTAGACAGACGCGTACAAAGCACACGCCCACAGTGTTGTGTTTTTACATACAAAGTGCACTTCGTGGTGATAAATGTGATGATTTACTTTTTGGTTTGTAATGTGTTTAACTAACTGCAACATGTGGGCAAAACAAACTTGTTTACCCAAGCGTCACTCGTCCTCTCGGACACATTACACTGTACAGCCATCTTGTGGACATGACAAGGACTACACCGTTCACTGCCAAGCGACGACGTTGGCAGTTCCACTTCGATGGAAAGCACTACTCAACTAAAAAATATTTAAAAATTGGTATGAACAGGGTTAACACGCACATACACAAATTATATATACACACACAAACACGTATTTTACCGAAAGTATTTGCTATCCGATTCAAATGAATCAGGTGTCCTAATAGCGAGGCCTGGCCACAGGTGTGTAAAATCAAGCATCGAAGTCTGAAGACTGTTTTGACAAACTTTTCTCGCCCCTAAATACCCTTTAGTCAACTTTCACCTTTATTACAAGAATATGGAAGAGTTTAGGGGCAACGGCAACTCAAGCCATGAAGTGGTCTTCCATGTAAACTTACGCTGTAAACTGCAAGGAAGTCACTGACTTGTTGCTTTTTTTTCTAATTTCTCGTCAAGCGTTGGCCCCTTAATTCCAGTGAAATGAACTTTGAATGCTTCTGAATTCCTAATCGTTTTGGACAATCCCTGGACAATGGTCAACAATTCTGCATGAAGACACTTCTCAACCTTGTCGACAGCCCTACTGGGAGAGTCGAACCTGTAATTGCTGCAAAATGGGGACTGTCATCATATTGAACCCTGTGAGTTTGGAATGAAATGGCACCTCAATTCACGTGCAAGTCAAGGTAGGCGAGATCAAACGTGCTGGTGATTTGAATAATGTGGGGTTTAAATGTTGATGAATCAAATGATCTATTAAAAGTGTGAATATTTGATACTTAAAGTAGCTTCAGGCAACCATGTTTAGCTAAAACTGCTGATCGCCTCTGCATGGAGATAGGGGGATAATCGTTACAATGTAAATGTCGGCTGTAATGGGGGTTGTTTAGTTCCCATTTGCAGGTAAATGCTACACAAAGGAGCTCGTCGTGATGAGGGTCAGAGGTCATGCAGTTGTCTTGCACGTTCGGACATGTCACCGTGATCTGTATGCTAATGTTGCACTTGAACGGTGGCCACAGCCACTAAAGCACAAGTGCTCCTATCACAGCGTAAAGGCTCAAGCGGTGATTAGCCTGCGAACAGTCATTGGGGAACAACCATCTATAAAGGTGCGGATTGAAGCATTTGTTTACACTTGAATGACAATGAACCACCACCTTTGCAATAAGTGCTTCATTTCGGGAACATCTGGTCCAAAAAAGCGAAAAAAACAGGGCAGGTTGTGCTGTTTTTTAACAATTTAATCTTGGCAAATTGATTTAAAAAATGTAGCCTGAGGCAAATATTACTTTTAGACATCAATGCAATCAGTTTGACATACACAAGCAATGCAAAGCCATTAAATGCTTCTCCACTAGATGGCAGAAAGTTCAATTCAACCGTGTATCCTACTGCTGCCATCCATACAAGCATCCACACGCGCACACGCACACAATTATATTCGTATAGTATAGTATTTCACTTTAGATAGAGGGTAATTTTGGATCACATATTGTCAGACTAGATGTGATCAAATGTTTTGGAATAAACTCTAGGTTTTAGCATGGGTTGATCAATTGCTGCCATTTGATGTAAATAATCAGAATCAGAATCAGAATCATCTTTATTGCCAAGTATGTAGAACACACAAGGAATTTGTTTCCGGTAGAACACGCTGCACTAGTATCGTTGTCAAAAAAACTGCTAAGTGGCACTATACAGTTCCATTTTGGCTACTGTTGAAAGAGTAATAATAATAATAATAATAATAATACATTTCTTGCAATACATCAGGAGCTCAAAAGCATGAGGCTAAAGGACATACGTGCCAATATAATGAATATTTTGGACGCTGGGGGTCTTCATTAGGCACACCTGCAAATTTGAATAGGGTGAAATAATTTTGTCATCAACAAAGTCTCAACTGTATTTTACATATTTCTATATTTTGATCTGCTTTTTAATTTTCATACAGATATTCAATTTTAAGATTCTGGAGGATTTCAAAATGTTATTTTTGATACTGCTCTTGAAACTGTGTTATCATGACAGTGAAAGGCGAGCAAAGTACAACGTAGTAAAGAGTACTCGGTAAGAAAAAGTCACACTATAGTGTTCTAAAAGGTACATTCATATGTTTCCATGCTTGATATCTGTGGAATAAAACCCGTTTTACGGTAAAATGTGTTTTTTTTTTTTGGGGGGGGTGTTCGTTATCATAATTTTATTAGTGGATGCTTGTTGAATCGATTTGAGATCGTCTCAAGGTTCTACATTTGGTCTACCGTCATCTTCGCGCTTGCTGCTCTCTGATTGGCCGTTTTGCAATCCAATGTATCAGTCGGTTTCTGATTGGCTGCCCATTGCATCGCACGCAAAGACCCAAAACAGACTAGACGTGAAACCTTGAAGCACATCAGCACATCTGCACTCGACAGAGCAGCTGTAGTCAACACCGGCATTCAGGACTCTCCTTTTACGCAGCTTCATGGCAGTATTTTTCGTTCCACTCCAGCAGAAGAAGTTCCTGTTTTAAACTGCATCGTCGTTTGTGTTCTATTGAGAGCGGAGGAAACGATATGGTAAGTTTTCCTCAAAATTCTCGTGAAGTGCTGCGGAGCCAAAGCGGTGCTTCCACCAATGTACTTTATTTGTTGTTATTTTTAATGTTCCTTTTTATGTCTTTTTTTATTATCATGATCATGTCGTCATCACAGACTGTCGAATAGTTTCCACACATTTTTGGCCCAGTATTGCATCCCCTTGTCAGCATCACATGACCCCTTACACATTTGAATCATGAGGTACCCACTGCATTCCAACTAATCAGAAATATAACCCAGGAATAATTTTGAGATATTAAATTGCTCTAGTGTGTTACTTATAACTTTCTTAAAGACACAGTATCTCTCTTTTTGTGAGAGCTAAATTAAGATCCACGAGAGTCCCGTTTGATATGTTGCAGCTGTTTTCACTTTGGAGACATGCACACTGTTTAGAAAATGCAGTGCACGTGTCTGGATTTCCCCCTTGAATCATTCCACACTCAAAGTCAATGAACGGACATTGGCTTTACATTGAATGATACCGTCACGGACCTTCACTTTGATAATGAAGATGCGCAGAAGGTGGGCTGTGTTACATTATGCAGATTCTCATTTAAAAATGTTGAAAATGTACAGACTACTTAAATCAGCCCAAATATGCCAATGCAAATGACCATTTATAGAAGTAAAAATGTTAAAACTCCAAGAACTTGATAAAGCTGCGTTACGGTCTCAGTCTCACGTGGTTTTAATAAAAACAATCTGTTGCAGCGGCAATCTGTCACAAGTCACATTATCAGCGCAATAATAACAGAATAATCGGCAATTATTTTGAAAAAGAGCGGCATAAATCATTTACTGCACCTTGAAACCATTTTTGTTCAATTGCTTTTACTGTTTTTTGAGCAGATAGCGCTATCAGAGTTTAATCGGTGGGGAATAAAACAATTAATTGGTTGTGCCTGTTTCAAAACGCAAGATGAATGCGGTCTCATCGGATTTACAAAAACTGCATGTATTTTTTTTTGCCCAATGTCTAAATATACATTTTATCACTCCTTAGCTGTGCCTCCGAGAGTCCGGAGACTGTTTGAGGGAGCACGTGCACTACATGATGAGATCCCTTCAGGACTTGAAGCATCTGAGGAGGACGTGTCCCGCAACCTGCAGAAACATTCGCCCTCCCGGCAACAACCAGCTCCCCACCTTTACCGTCAGCAACCCGTCCGTTCTGCCTCCGTCCTGCCGTCCCAGAGACCAACGCGCCCGTTTCCGAATGTCCAGCGCCAGCACGGCCAGTACGTACGACTCGGCCTGCTGCCTGGCCACCCCTTTGGAGGAAGAGGAGGACGATGACCAAGACGACGACCGCAGCAGTCGCCTCGGCCTCAACTCGCCCAGCAGCCATAAAAGTTTGGACTTTGACTCCGGGTACTCCGAGGCGTCGTGGCAGGACGAGGGGGTCGTCCTCAGGAGGACGAGGAACGTGCGCGTCTCATCCTCCGCCTGCCTGCGCACCAACAGAGCGTCGAATGGACGCGTTCGACCTAAATCGACGTCGGACGCTTGTCTGGAGAGGTGGACGTCTTTCGAGGCGGGCGACCCGGAGGACTGGGCCAACGCTCTGCTAACTAGAGGACGCAGCCGTCAACCTCTAGTTCTGGGAGACAACAGCTTTGCAGACCTGGTCCAGAACTGGATGGACCTACCAGAATGTGCCGAGCCTCCGGAACCAAAACCCAAAACCAGACGCAGACTGGGACGAAGCCTCTTAGGCAACATGCGGAGGAAACTCGCCGGCTTGTCAAAGAGCGTTGAGGAGAGAGTGACGATGAGGTCCGCAGACTCTCACCTCAACAGAACCGCCAACGCCCCCAAGCGTCTCTCGTGTCCCGTTGTGTCGTCGGAACCCAAGATCCCCTTTTTCCACCAGTCCCACTCGGCTATTCACGAACTGGACACGGACTTTTACCATTTTGCCGCTCTGATGAAGTCGGGGAGCAGGCAACCCATCATATGCAAAGACATCATTGGCTACATCTGACACACGGAGTCACTTTATTTGTATTTGACGTCATGTTTCTTCCTTTTTTTAATACTTAAGATAGCAAATACAGTAAAGTCTCGTTATATCGATAGTACTGCTTATTATGATACTATTTCTATGAACGCAAGGAGAAAATTTACATGCCGCAGGATCGGATATATCGATATTTTTTCCCACTCCCGAGAATATCGATATAACGAGACTTTACTGTAACTATTTAAATGCCCCGCGTTCATTGACTCGTATGTGAAGGATTGTGAGTCAAAACGGGGAGTTGAAGGAACCAATTGTACTGTTACAATGCAAATAAAAAAACATGTATCATACACATTAAAAGATGGTATGTCTTATCTTTTAAGTTATTTTGTGCCTAGCCCACAATGTTTAAATCATGGCGTTTTCTGGTTAGCTAACGTGTGGTTAGCACGCCCACATCGCACGTCTGAGGTTTTGGGTTTTTTTTCCCACGTTCCCAAAACCTTCATGTTGGGTTTATCGGAGACTCTAAATTAGTCTTTGTGTGAGTGTGTGTATGAAGGATTGTTTCCTATTTGCCCTGCGATTGGCTGGCGTCCAGTTTAGGGTGTATCCTTCCTCTTGGACAAAGTCAGCTGGGAATAGTCTCCAGCGCAACCATGACCTGATCGATTGCCGATAAGCAGAATAGAAAATGGATAAATGGTCAGTTTTATGTCCATTAAACTACTACTTCGTGAATTGTTCGTGTAATGACCAGAACAAATTACGACTAATATACCATAATTTTGAACGGTACATTTTTTTCCCAACAAAATCATATAATTACCATATTACCGGTGTATAAGGCACACCCAAAAGCCTTGATTCTCTGATGACCCTGCGCATTATACACAGGTGCGCCTTATATGTGAACATTGTGAAGTCATATTGGCTGCCGCACTAGCCATCAGTTCAATTTGAAATGAAAAGACCAACAAGGTCATTTAATGATGTTTCTAGTGTGTCTGCTTGCATCTGTTGCTGTCGCAATATCACAATTACCAAGATGTACAACCCAGAGTTCCTTGAAACACTTTATGCAAAAAGCTATCCATTGCATCAAGCCATCAACGACCATCACAAAGGTAAATAAAACGACTTTATTATACTGGACAGTTTATTTATTTAATTATAATACCATAGCACATTTATAAGGTATATTTTGTGTAGTTTTAAGGCTTAGAAAGTAGAAAATCATGTTTTTTGGGGGACCTGGGAACGGATTATTCTCATTTTAATGGTTTCCTATGGTAAATAAATTTTTGGCATACACACTTTTCGCCTTACACTCCCCGTCTGGGAACCAATTAAGTTCATAAGTCAAGGTATCACTGTATATTCTTACACTGATTCTCATTCAATTATTTGAAGGGCAAGTTTACTTTAGTCAATTTATTAGAGTGCAATTTTTTAGCTGTTTGACTCAACTCTGTGTAATCTTGAAAACAAAATGGTTGGACTGCACCTAATTGGTGAAGTAATACAATTCGGGGTGTGCCTCATTTCTTGCATCCGTTGGGTATTTCTGTTTTTACTCAACAAAAATCATTGAGCGCAGGGTTTGCCTCGTCAGACAATGAGACTATTTACAGAGTTCTACCGGCTGGCTTAGGTCATCTCCCCTGTGTGTGCGCACGGGGAGGTAAAAGGCGAAGAGAGGCATGCATCACGTCGACTTTATGGATGTTAACTGGCTCTTTATTTGACTTGCTGACTTAGCGTGATACGAGCGCACGCATGACCTAATAGAAGTGGCTCACGTGCGATTAGTGAGGAGACAAGGGGGCTGACTTATATACTTGCCATGATAAGATAATGATCACTTCAGCGTTTGCCGCGTTCACATTAATCCAAGGTGGAAATGATGGAGGAGACGATGGCGATAAGGGAAGATTATTCTCATATTCCTTACCTCACACATCATGTCACCATTTCATCACGTGTCAACGAGAAGGAGCGATGTCTCCCTCTTTTATTCCTGTCTGGAGCGTCACAGAGAAATGTAACCATATATTATGGGGACATTGTTGTGTGGTCGTTGATGAGAAAAGTGTCTAAAAGTGAAATTGGGGAGAATTTTTCTTTGCATATTGACTTCATTGATGATAACATGCAAAATGGGCTTTTCACTCATCAGAATCATCTTTATTGCCAAGTAGAACACACAAGGAATTTGTTTCCGGTCGAACACGCTGCACTAGTATCATCATCAAAAAAATTGCAAAGAGGCACTATAGAGTTCAATTTGGGCTACTGTTCAAAGAGTTAATGGCTTGGGGGAAGAAGCTGTTTAAATGTCTGCTGAATTTGGTGCGCATGGATCGGTAGCGCCTCCCTATAGGGGAGTAGCTGGAAAAGGTGGTGGGCAGGGTGCGGAGGGTCCAATATGATTTCCGGCACCCGAGTTTGGATTCTTGCAGTGTGCAAGTCCTCGAAAGTGAGTAGGGCGGTACCAATGATTTTTTCCGCCGTTCGAACTGTCCGTTGAAGTCGGATTTTGTCCATTTTTGTGGTGGCCCCGAACCAAACGGTGATGGAAGAACACAGGATGGATTCGATGACAGCCATGTAGAAATGTTGCAGCACCTCCTGTGGCAGGCCATGCTTCTCATGTGCAAAATAGTTAGCTGTCTGCTCGCCCACAAACAAGACTGAAGCATTTGTGAGTTTTTTTTTTCTCTGCATCCATATTACACAACAGCGTCCGTGAGAAAATAATGATGAAGACCTCCCCAGAGGCGAAAATATACCACATGTTTAAAAACGAATGAATTGAACGAATTGAGCAATGCCGGTTTTGACGTCATGCTGAAAGGGAATCTTGAGGTGCGTTATCTAACAAATGATGCTAGCGTTTTGGGGAAAGAAACATTGATGTGGTAGTATTGACTGAATTGTCATGAGTGCGACTGCTTGATAGTCATCACGGTTACAAAAGAAGTGAGTTCAGGCAAGTGGAATTCATTTAGTCATTGATCGCTGCTTGATTGGATTGGATCGGTTTTGCCTTTGTTAGTATCGCAGTGGAGAAATTTACATTTGACAGCAACAAAGTGATGAAAGGAATGAAAGTAGAAAAACAAAATACATGAGCTGCTGGAAAGGCAGCTACTCTCGCGGCGTCGTCTTGACGTCAAAAGAACAACAACAACAAAAACTAAATAACAAATAATATGACAACACAAAGACAATATGACAACAAAGACACAGAGAGTCATTCATTCTAAAGCACTTTCTGTACCCTCTTTGTTAAATGAAGCCGTTCTAGATGAAAGAGGCCTTTCGGTGGATTTGAGGCGGAGGTTTCGGATTGGATTAGCCTTTATTAGTCTCGCAATGGAGAAATTTACATTTCACAGCAGCAAAGCGATGAAAGGAAGAGGAAAGGAATGAAATAAGTTGAAAAATAAAATACAGGAGCTGCTGGAATGGCAGCCACTCTCCACTTGCCATCTTGAAGTAAAAAAAGTAAATAGCAAATAATATGACAACACAAAGACACAGAGTCATTAATTCTTAAGCACTTTCTGCACCCTCTTTGTCGCATGAAGCAGTTCTGGATGAAAGAGAAGTGGAATAAAGCGTCCTTTTCACCACTGGATCGAGGACGACATTGTGGAATGCGCACGTCTGCTACAAGCTAGGTTTTGAAAGCAAATACGAAGCTGTAGCATCCCTTGACGAAAAAGGATTGTCTCACATATCCTGTGCCACGTAATTCCACTTCAATTCCAACCCGCGGCAGTTCCACATACGCATGGGGGCTCTGTGTAATTACGAAGAAAAAAAACTGTTTGTGAATGGAGATTTTGTGGCAGAGTTAACACACCGGTGCTAGTGAAGGGAAAAACATGCTAAGTGTATTTACACCCACAGGAACACATTATTACAAATGGGCATAAACATATGTGACCCGCTATTAGCCGAGCAGTTAGCAGAAGCTGAGACAGGAAGTGAACTGCGGGGTTTGTGTGGCCTACCAACTGACACAAAGATGAATGTTATTTTGATTGTGTGTAGTTTCTCTGTGAACCCAAAGCCCAGAACTTGGAAGCAAAGCAAGTAGATGGCATCTGCTTTCAGTATATTTCTTTTAAACGCCTGCTAAGATTTAAATGAAGTAAACAAAACCAACACAGCATTTCTTGTGATCATTCATTTGTTTGTGTTTTATGGTTCTTGTGACTGCTTGAGATCTAAACAAAGCAGCTGCTCCCAACTATAACGTGGAGCTCATAGTTCATGGGAAGCATAACAAATGGTGATGACACATCAGAAACATCCGAGGACATTTTTTCTTTGCTTTAGTTCTCATGGTCAAATGGAGCCTTTGGGGTCACGATGTACTTCCTCTTCATGGATGGGCTTTGTAAACATTTTGGGACTAATTAAAGAGATGGCCAAACTTGCAGTACAAGTTTTACTTTTTGTGAAATTGATGCTCAGTTTGATGAAAGAAGACGTGTTCATGACGTGTGGTTTAGAAGTCGTCTTTCTTTGGTTCTTTGTTTCATCACAATTTTGTTGAGGTGCGTTCATTTTTTTAGTACGTGTGTGGTTACAAAATAAACACGTCAAGCTAATTGATGCAGTCCAAAGGGAGTTCTCATCGGCCACAAGCGATAGACGTCCAAGATGGACGCCCGAGTAGGCAGCTGTCGGCAAAGGCTCTCACGAACCTTGCTTTTTTTTTTTGTTATCGTTCTTTTTGTGTTGTGTCTTTGTGCTTTCTATTGTTTGTGTTGTTGTGCATCTTGTGAAATGGATGCTGATTGTTTTTCAGCATTTTTAGCCACGACGTTCATCAAGGAGGCGACTGCTGAGCACGAATGGGCCAGCACTGTTTTTGATTTGGGAGGAATGTCGGTGCCATTTGACTGTCATCGCTGGACAACTATGGGGTTTTCACAGCCCCGCCTTATTGAGCGTCAGCGCAGTGCGCCAATGTGTACCTGGAACTGTCGCGACTTGGAATTGAAGCGGATTTACGTGGGATAGATGTGCGACAATCGCTTTTTTTGCCAATAGATGCTACAGCTTTGTTTGCTTTCTAAACTTAGCTTGTAGCAGACATGCGCATTCCACCACACCTTGTTCCAGTGGTGAAAAGGATGCTTTTTTTTCCTCTCCTCTTTCATCTAGAACTAATTCATGCAACAAAGAGGGTGCAGAAAGTGCTTAAGATTGAATGACTGTCTGAATCTTTTGTGTTTATTTTGTTTTAGTTGTTGTTTTGACTTCAAGATGGCGCCGCGAGAGTGGCAGCAGGTCCTGTATTTTGTTTTTTCTACTTCTTCATTCCCTTTCTCTTACTTTCACCACTTTACTGCTGTCAAATGTAAATGTCTCCACTGCAAGAGGGGTAAAAGACTAATCCAATACATGCAATAAATGTGATAGATGGTATACACTTGGCATGCCATTTACGATTCATTCTACTGATTGCTCATGCTAACTCTCGTTGACGATTGAAACTAGTTTCAAACTTCCCGTACATTTCTATTTCTGCATAAGTCTTCTGAGCCAGTTTTGTCATCCGTTGCAGATCTTGAAACGTTTGAAAACATCCATCTGCAGAATGTGGTCCTAATATTTGTCGTGTGTTTATTCTTTGAGCTGCACCCACGTAGAGGTCACTTTGTGTCTCGGGCCTAATCCGTTACATGCCCCCACCTCCCTGTTGGCTAACAGCGAAGGGAAAAAAAATGACGAGGATGGAAAAACAAAGCATTTGTCCTCTGGCTATTTTCCCTCCTAAATTTTGTGAATTAACGTTTCCATATAACATTAAATTTTGTTTTGCTCTCTAAAAATAAGATGTTGTCTCTCTGCAGGTATTGTATTCAAGGCTTGTGCTTTATCATTAACAGGCTCCAGCTAAAATAAGAAATGCAGAATGTGGTGATGTTTACAATAAACGCCACCAAGAGAAGTTTCCGAACAACGCAGAACGCCTAAGCCACATGTGGATACAAAAAAAAAGCATTCCTTCATGCCTCTGTTGGCGGAAGATGCGAGCGTTTAGCGGCCATTCACCACCACCCACAGCCCAGTGTGTGTGTGTTAACAGTCTCGCACACAGCCCAGCTAAGTCAAACACACACTCTCTTAAGCAAGGGCAAATATTCACTGCCTTATGCACATAAACATTGTCACCTAGTTTACATTGACTCAAATAGACACAAGCGGTCACCATCCATAAAGTTGCAACTTTCTCCCAAGTGTCCTCATAAAAAAAGTTCTTCATTCCGTGCCATCACTCAAATTGCTGACCCTCACTGCACCTCCAAGCTATGTAAACTTTTTTTTCACCCTGCATGTGCAAATAGTACACACACAGGATACAAAACACACTACAGGATTAAGGCAGTGGGAGATTGCCTAGTTCGTGCTCCAGAAATACACTCGAGACCACCACCAAGGCCAAACAAGTATGGCAAATAGCAGTAGACATTCTATGGTGGGATACTGTAACAGGAAATAATGGTGAGGCAGACATTGTTCTTTTCTGTATATAACAAAAGTGATAATGAAAAAAAAAAACACAAAACAAGTCAATGTGTAATGTTAAACGGCGCGAATGGCTGCCACTGCCGACCCGCACAAAAAAATCCTGTAACTGTAAAGTGTCCTTGAGTTTTGAAAGGCGCTCAGAAATTAAATTTATTATTATTATTATTAACAGTTGAAAATTAACGTTGATGTTACACTCCAGCCCTATAGATGGCAGTCATGAGGAAGCTGTGCCTCTATCTGAAAGAGAGACAAAATGTCACCATCTTTTTCTGTTTCTGCTTTTCATTTCCCACTTTGAATTCAAATAATAATATAAATAATGATAATAATAATAATGATAATTATGATAATAATTATAGTAATAGTAATGATAGTAATACGTTCAATTTAAAGCAATGTCGTCAATTCTGTTTTTTTTTAATGGATCAATTGAACCTTCAGCTGTTCCATCGCCACGTGAGCATGAATGGTCACCAATGGAACTGGGTTAATTGTCATTTAACTCATTTACTGCCTGACGATGTGCAGAAAATGTGTCCACTCCAGTGCCAGGGTTTTTGTCATTTTCAATCAAATTGCAGGACCCACAAAATATTGAGTTTCAGGACTAGATAAACATTCAATACAGCGTTAGAAACTTTAGACTCTTCTTTCATCAGAAAAAAAGAGTGAATTCCTAAATTATATGGGTGTGGAGTTATATGAGCTTGAAATGAGGGTGGCTGTCCAAAATATAATGCAATACATACATATTGGTTTATATAGTGTTTTAACAACAGCTGAAAGCGCTAACATGGAAAAAGGAAAATGCTGACCCTTTGTGGAAGGGGAAAAATCATTACCGGAGCGCTTTATCGGCACCCAAACAAGAAAAAAACAAAACCCAAATAAATTTGGCAATGGCGCTCCATTCATATCATATTTTGAATTCCGGAATACATTTGTGAATAGCAGTGAGTGAGTTAATGTCTTTTTTTTAAGATCAATTTTATTTTCTCTGCTTGTCCATGCAGAATGAATGGATAGACAATCTGCATGCCACAACCGTAGTTTTGTGCAACAAAGGAGTATCAGCTTCTCCCACTGCAGATATTTTGAGCGTGATGGATATTTAGTGGAAATGCAGTCGGGCAGAACAACATTTGAGAAGGAAAGAAAACATTTCCAGCCATTACAGTGTTGGGATGCACATCCAGTAATTATTTATTATACCTCTGGAGGACCCTACGTACAGTTCAATTGAATTGATATTGGTGTCTCGTTGCTTTATGATTGTCTGGCAGTGAATGAGTTAAACAGAAATCAGATAAGAGATTTCCAGGTTAGGCACGTGATAAACACAATTTCGAAAAGTTACAGTTCAAATGAGCTGGAGAATGTTGCCTGGAAAACAAAAGGACTCAATTCGTGGTTAGGGAGGAATTTCCATTTTAATTCCGAAAAGAAACTATTCCTGTAATCAGAAGAAGGCTGGAGGTGGTGGGGGGGGGGGGGGGATAATGGAAAATGTCAAAATTTTATTGCATGGTTGTTGTGGAATCCTAAGAACTGATCGCTGAGATGAAAAAGATGTGACATGGAAAAGTTACGACGACATGTATCGCAGATGAGGTCATGCAATTGAGGGGATGATGCATACAGTATTGGACACACATGCGAGTGACCGTGCAGGCATTCGAGGATGTCAAAGCAACACAAGTCACACAGCCGAGCTTGTTTGCTGCTCGCACAGTCGTTCATTCTGTTGGGCAGGAAGCAAAGGTCACCAAGGCGACCTTGATAAGCCCACTTCTTGCGGGGCTTCTTAGCGTGCTGTCCACAACGCCACACGTGAGACCCTTCGGACAATGGGGTCCTTCTCTTGTGGAAGATGCTCTCAAAGATCTCCGTCTCCTGCTTCCTCACTTCCTGTTCTCACCCCTGGCGCTTTGCCTTCTTTTAGCGTTCGCTGTTAATGAACTATTTGCATCTCAACTGGTTCTGTTCCGATACGCCCCCCGCCACCAGCCCTCAAAGGATTTGTCAGTAAAGACGAAAACACTATTGATTTGTCAGCGTTATGAGACGTTCTCACGCAGCGTGAGACTATGGATCCTTTGTAAGCATTTTCGACCGATTCTTGTCTTGATGAAGACCAAAGTTGAATCTAAATACAAATATGCGACAACCCCCCCCCCAAAAAAGGGTAAAAAATCCATTGAATGATACCCCATTTTGTGTGTGTGACCTCTCAGAAATTCATCTGCAAAAATGACAAAATGAAACAGAGTGTGGTGTGATTCTAAAAAATTAACCCCACTGTTAACCCTCTTTTAGAACATCTTGGATCAGTTTCGCCAACGTGGCCTCAATCCAAGTTATTAAAAGCAGATGTTTCATGAGTCATAGTGATGAAGCTTTCTTCTGTAATGCTTCCACCATTGTGCCGCAACGCATTAATAACTTCAAAAGAGATAACTTTGACAAAATCCAATTGTTTTAACCGTCTTCTTCTGTCACGTGTCAAACATTGAAAGATGATCTGGGGGGCAAAGCTATCATTAGCTGTAATATCTCAAAAACATCCGCTTGAATGACGTTCTTTCTTCATACTC
The DNA here is from genome assembly GCF_051943395.1 of Hippocampus bargibanti. Classification (NCBI taxonomy): domain Eukaryota; kingdom Metazoa; phylum Chordata; class Actinopteri; order Syngnathiformes; family Syngnathidae; genus Hippocampus; species Hippocampus bargibanti. The sequence continues at coordinate 6,387,605 of NC_142745.1, forward strand.
TTGAATATTATGCTCATTGTTATCAAGGTGTAAGCTGCGGCAATAAAAAAGATAGGTAGCTACCAAAACAGGTTAGCACTGAATTTCTCCCATGAAGACTGACATATTCTTGACCATAGTTCACAGATGGACATTATAATGTTATTATTCAACTGGAATGACGATAGTGTAATTAGAGGTTAACAAAACAAACGCTGGGTCGACAAATGAATGCTGGATATAGCCTGTCACTCACATACAGTGCTCAGTTCTTCCTTTCAAAATAATTATGCTCACTTAAAGGACAACCGACACCATTTTCCTATCAGAAAAACGTTTTATAGCATCTAAAATACCCAAAACACACAGACTGATGAAAAACACCAATAAAAATGACTTAAAGTGTCCCAAAACTACTTCAAAATGACCTAAAAAAGTTTCAGTTTCAGAAGGTCCCACCCATTGTTCGTGACGTCACGCCAAGACGTCTTGCCTTGCTCGACAATCAAAACAATGGCTTCAGATTCGGAGAAGATGCTTTCTTGTTACTCATCTAGTTATGAACATGATTCAAATAGTTCTGAAGAGGAAAGCATAAATGTTTGCAATCGATTAAAGAAGTCCTTCCGTGTCATTTTCAGGCGTCTGGACTGCAATGCAGTGTCCCAGAAAATGCACAAGATGGCTCCCAAGCTCTATTGGAAATGGGCTGATTTGTCCGTTGGGAATTTGTGTCAGCGAATATCAAATGGTTGTCTTGGTGCTACACACGATTCACCATCGCGTTATGTGTTTTCCTTCTAATTTCGCCATCAACACGGATCAACACAAAGTTTTCAGACCAAACAAAGTACCGCAAAATGCATTGTGTGCAGTGTCGCTTTCTTGGTCAGGGGTGTTCCTTCAGTGACGTCACGTACGGACTCATCACCAACTCAAAAACAAGACTTCCTGAATATTCAGCGCGAGTCTTAAAATGTAAAATATAGCTATATGCCGTGGAATCTTTATAAAATACGCTCAGTAGAAGTAATTTGTCGGTTGTCCTTGAACTGAGTGTCCAGCGGAAAAAAAAGAGAGAAAAAAAAGATCATGAACATTAGCAGCAGCAACTAAACTTCCACTTTCCACTCCAACATGTGAATTTAGTGAATGTTAAAAGCTACTGGCTGTTAGCGTGGTGTATCCTGCTCATAGTCCCCCTGTGTCAACAAGGACCATCGGAGGTGGGCTGAGCAAGCGGCAGATGGTCTGCTCAAAAACACCTGGACAACTATTGATTTTAAACACAGATGTCAGACCTAAAAGGCCGCATGCACGACTTGCTGGCTACTGCTGATTGGGTCAAATATTCAATGTTAAGTGCAATGACCTACCTCAAAATGTAGAACGGGTACTACGTATATACATACATATATACACTATGAAATTACGATAATATACAGGAAGCCTTACAGAATATATTTTTTTAAATTGACCAATATAATCACGATTATATTTAATTAAGAGGGCTCTATATCGCCCCACACCCCGCACTTCCGCCGTATGCGCACTCTCGGCTAACAATGAGGCGCTCTAAAACAGTTGTGACGAGACTTTCTGAAAGGAAGATTTATTTTCATACTATAGGCAGAGTGAGTTAGATACATGCAAGTTTCATTTGTAATGTATAACCACTAAAATGTGTCAATGAAGGCGGTCAAGTTCCTACTTGAGAGTTTGGGAGTAGCGACTCGTGCCATTGCCGTGTTTAAGCCACATCCCAAAATGAGAAAAACTGAAACGGTTTATCACTAACTTTATTTAGAATCATATCTTTGTGTTCACGATATGGAATCTAAAATCATACCTCGAGTTGTCAAATTTAAATCAACATTAGTTCTTGTTGCACTATAATAGTAATTGTTTTGTTTATCATTGTATTTTCATTACCATCAATGGGGTGAACGTAAAAACCCCAAACAAACCGACACACTATGACATTTTACATAAGACTGATGCATGATCCAGATGTAAATTACCGGTACTGTGGTTACTGTGGTGACTTGTTCCTGTAGCGATATCGCGACCGCAACTTTTACATGTTACATAACAAGCTCCCACTGGCGAATTTCACCTTGTTGGACCCTTGCAACCAGTCAGTAGTCACCCAGCGTTTGTGTGTGGTAATATAACTACCCAGTTCCATATGTTTGGTGAAATGTAGTCAAACATTGCAGAACCGGAACAGAGCTAGCCCAATATAAAGTTGTATTTAATGCAGCCCAACCGACCAAAACAAACGATAGCCGAGAGAATTCCAAACATGGCAACATTGTGCATATGTTATCATTATTGATATTTAACCTCCAGACCATTCAAGCAGAATAGAAATGAACCCCCCAAATGCTATACTTGAGGTCTCCTCATTGCACTCATCTATACGCGTGTGATTTACCGTATCTTGACAAACAGGAAAACCACAAGTTAACCCAATGTCGTACACAGACGTCACATCGATGAAGGATGAATCCTTTTTCAAAATAACAGAAAAGATAACTGGTTATTCCGAGCTAACCATGATGACGCACTGCGCTAGGCTAAGTATGATTACATGCGCACTTTAGCCACCCTGTGGCTAGTTTAGTGAAGACATTAACAAGAGACAAATCACATGATAGCAATTAGCCATGTCAGCCTCTCGTGAATGTGGAAGTACTTAACTGTATTTATAATTTCATATGTACAGTACTGTACCTGTATATGAGAGAGAGCACACAATTCTGAGTTTCCGTCACCAAAAATACACAATAATAATCATAATAAATGTAATTTCTAAGTGCCTTTCAAAACTCAAGGAAACTTTACAGTGACACAACTACACTTCTTCCTTGTTTCAGTTTGTTATGTTGTTTGTGGTTTAATAAAAACAATAAATATAATACAGTTATATGTGGCGGCGAATTATAGTGAACACCATTTTTTTAAATGTAGTTTTTTTTTGTGGCGTGTCACTGTGTGGTGGTTTGACTCGTCTAGTATATTTATTTTCTCGTTTGCCTAGTCGAGGATGGTTTCACATGTGTTGCTTCGTGATCGGCCGACTGGATCCGTGTCTCTGTTCCGCTTCTCTCAAAATTTGTCTCGTAACCATGTATGTTAGCTCAAAAGAAGTTGCATTGTTCAGCTAAAAAATGTTCACGCTGAAATGCTCGAGAACCAAATGTTCAGCAACTGTTGAAGAAGAGATCAGGAACATGGATTATGAGTCCCTTTCACATAGTCTTTGTGGGAATGTTTTTATTCACTTACGTACTTTTAATTTGCCCAATTTCATAGCCTTTCTGATTTTGATCATTCACAATGAGTAGTAAATGTTGCGGGCAGTGACAATCCATTTCAACACAGAAGGCCGAGAGGTCAGCGAGCTCACCCAACCTCTCACACACAAGGAACGTCCCCACTCTGTCACATGTCAGATAGTAAACTTGACGGTAGCATATTTTTATGGTAGATGTTAATCCCCTTAACACACAGGAGAGTAACCGGAGGCCAGAGCTGTTTTAAATGGCCAGTGTAAAGGTACAGTGGTCAGACAGTAAACCTTTAGGTTCTGCTGTAGCCTACTAGCATTGTCTACCAAGTCTGAGAGAAAAAGCAGTTCTTGGTTGGGATAAAGTAATGTAGTTAGCACCACCTCATATTTCTGTTGAATATATCAAGTCACCTTGAGGTAAATCTTGTGATTCCATTTCAAGGAAACACTGAAGTGCACTCACATTCTATCTGTGAAACGCTGATGAAATCGAAGGAGTTTTACAATCTCCGGTATGATTTAAAGGGATGCTTATTCATTTTTTTCCCCTGAACATGAGTCATCAAAATATTTCATCCCTTAGCACTGGTGCAAAACTCAATTTGGAACTGAGTGGGAGTTTTGATCTCTTCCAAATCTTGCTATCTGAAACTTGCCATCACACGATCATGTTGACACCCCAAAATTCTTCAACCGGGTCATAAAGCATCCATTTGGCTTCAAGCAGACGTCACACTTGGCCTCCATTTCTGCTAGAGACCATCAAACCCACAGTAGACCCAAATCTGCTTCCAAGGAAAGCTCACCAGGCCTTAAAATAACTCCAAATGGCCTGTGCATTCTGGCCTGCCTGCTAAATTACATACTTTATGCACTATACAGTATGGATTACGCTGTCATTGTTCCTAAATACCTGACAGTGGTGTAGGAATGATATACATCTGATTTAAAATGATTGACCGCTTTGGAATTTTTGCCATGGATGATAATGACAATATAGAGAGCAGTTACAGTGCATTGCCACATAAATATGACCTCCAAGAATACATCAAGACCTGGTTCCCAGGTCGTACCTACAAATTGAATTCTGCAGGCAATACAAACACGGTGAGGAGCCAGATGGGCTCCTCACCGTGTTCTTAAAAATTGCCTTAAAAGTCATCTCAAATTCCATGTTCATAGACAGATGAACTGTTGGTCTTCAGATGTTTCAATGTATTTTATTGTCAAGTGTGAGTTTCTAATCCTTTGGGGTACATTCAATCATGCTGAAAAGCGAAATGGGAGATGGTTTTAGACCAGAGGCCTTACATCACTCGCCATATCTCAGTTTCTAAAGTACAGTATCCCGTGCGATGATAGGCTTGTTCAAATTCAAAGCAGGCAGCTCATAGGTGCATCGCTTCATGACCAGCTCATCATTCTGTCATGACTTTTATATACACGGCTGCCACTCTGCACTTCGTTAGGTGAAACATCTGGTTTGGGGTGATACATACTCTTTGGTCTTTAATAGTCTCTGCGAGAGGCCACATCAAGGGCAGGGATGATAAATCTGAACAAGGAGAGAACCAGTTAAAGAGTCGGGAGGGTTTCCGAGAGCCGGGGGACAGGAAGTTTGGCTCCTCTTGACCTCGCAAGCCCCTGGGCGAATTGCGCTGTATGTTCCCATGGTGTGAGCATATATTGTACTGTAATTATTAAAATTAAGTAGATAAACCACCCCCCACCACTCCTGATGAACAAAGTCATTGATGCATGTATTTAATTGTCGTTTGCAGTGGACTGGAGAGCTGTTTCCCATATTTTGGTTGCCTTAATTTTCTCATGTGAAGAAAAATATAAAACAGTCTTCAGTACGCAGCAAATGGTAACCACTATTGAGAAATATTTTGTACCAATCAAAGCAATGCATCTCTATTATTTGCTAGACATGCAATGTCGTGGTACATTCAGACTCTGTCTGGTTTATGGTAACCAGTGCTCGCTGAAAGCCAGCCACTAAACAAAGCAGTCTTGTTAACACCAGTGAAAGAATGAGTTTTACGACAGCCTGGCACAATGACAGCGACATTTGTACACGAAACTTGTCAATTACTCCTAAGCAGATGTCACGGTAGTTTAGATAAATCAAATCAATAAGGGTCAACCGTGACAGACCGCTCCTCTGTGCTTCTGTACAATGTGACGGTCAGGGGCTTGGGTTGCTAATAATTTCAGAGAGAAGTCTGACAATACTAAGAGTCCAAAAACAAAGGGGCTCTTATAAAGACGAGGCCCATGACTGCTCAAAAGGTCTCTATTGCCAGTGACCCCCGTGCGCCTCCAGTGATGTCCTCTCTGATGAGTTCAACCACTGTCCACCACCCCTCGAGGAAATGTGATTCTGCAGCCAAACAAAGCGCACAAGTTAAGGCTATATAAGGAGAAAGGCGGAGAGGAGCTGTTGACTTTAAACAGCACAGTTAATTTTGACTAGTCCTCCCCATTGGGCAGACGTTTACAGCAACTTGTCCAAACAACTGCGAGGGAGACGCGTAAAGGCTTCACTTTCACGACAAGTACCATTTATGGTGCATGGCTACTTATCAGCTCTGGCTTATCAGGACATTTTGGACATCGGACATTTGAGTAACATTAAGCGGAGTAAATGTACCGTTTTTTTGAAATGTGATAGCCCCGCCAACAGGGGTATGTGCCGGCTGGTCTTAATGTGCGGCATATTCAAGATAAACAATACAACACAGTGCATCACACACATTTGTCCTTGTGCCAATCCTGACCTTTTGAGAGGCAGCAGAGCATCTAGACCGCTTTTAGCGAGCCTCACAGAAGTCAATATGTTTGATTTGCTTTTACGAGCCACATCAAGTGATGTGGCGGGCCAAATCTTGCCCCCGGGGTCTGGTCTATGTTTTCGAGACATCTCAAAAATTATCCTGTTTGAGAGACCTTGAAAAGTTCATGCAGAATAATCGGTTTGAAACACAGAGGAAGTGATTCTGCTCAAATTTAAATTAAATCTAGCCTGAATTTAATTAGAAGTTTGCTTGCCACCTCCCCTTCCACAAAGGAGGCTCGTGATGAAGAAGTACATTCTGCATTCTTTGTAAAACCCACTTTGGCTCAATCATCTGGGAACCACAAATTTCTGCAGGATTCTACAAGAAAGCCTAGCTTCTAATTTGGTTGAGTGAATCACAGATGGACTACAGCCCCTCTAAACAGTGTCCCATTTCAGCATTCTCACACCTTATGGTCTGAGGCTTTGGTGACGTGAGGTAAGGTAATCACCTTCACACTGCTGGCCCTGTCCAATCTAGATAATTGGCAGCAGATCGTTTGCTGCAGAGGAAGGGCTGTGCCTGTTTACCGTCTCACGGCTTCATTAGAGGATAGCCCGGGCCAAGACATTGTAATAGCAATTACTAAATCAACACGAATGACAATGCTGCAACTTTAGTGTCACTCAGAGAGCGAGGACATCTGCTGAGGTTGTAGCACTTGTCAGAAACTGGCTCCTTACATCCAAAAAGAGATACGGCTTCATTGAAAGGAACAAAATGTGCGTAATACCACCTTCCAGAAACGCTGCTCATTACAAGCCCATCTGATCTGACTGATATACTGAATCTGGATGAGTTTCGGTTCCAGCATTGCAGATTCTGACAGATTCCTTCAGATTGTATTTCAACTGAATCACATTTGACAGACATGGCAAAGAATCCGCCAAGTGAAAGACCTCCAAATTAAGAAATGAGCTAAAAGTTATTGTTAACTGATGATTTATTTCCCCCTTCCTCTTAGAAATTCACGCTAGACTCAAACTGCTAACTTTGTTGCGCTATCTTGGCCATGCATTCAGCTCCGGAGGGCCTCGAAAATAATCACTCCGATATCTCCCGGACATAACCCCAGGTGTTGCTTAACAACACTTCATTACAGGTGTTGGCTAAAAGTGCTATACTGCACTGTGCGGCAGTCTCACCTCCCATGGAGTCCAGGTGCATCGAGAAGTCCTTTCATCAGCACCTATTGCATCATTATATTAACTCGACGCGGCGGTTTGCACAAGGCTGATGAGATTTGCGTAACGGAAAGATGGCTTGATGGGATAAAGAGGGGGAACGAAAATAGGAAGTGAGGAGTGGTCGGGTTCTGCAATTCAGCGAGGGAGCATGTTTGTTTTTTGCTGACGGGCTTTTTAGAAAACATTCAATAGCATTCATCATTTAGCTATGCCAAGGTTGTATGGTGGCAGACATAAAAACTAATTTCACTAATACACAATGTTTCAGATGAGACATTTTTTTGGCAGTTTTGTTTTTTGTGTCGTAATTTTTGTTTTTTTAAGGAAAAAGTTGATCTTTGGCTCATAAAAGTTTGGGAAACACTGAGTCATTGTGGGCGGCTGGTCCTTGTGTCATTTAATTTATGATTTCATTGGCAAATTTAATCTACAGTATCATCCATTTTTGATTTATGTTGACAAACAATCCTGCTGTGAAACTCTTCAAGTTTAATGCCACTTAGCAGTTTTTTTGACAACGATACTAGTGCAGCGTGTTCTACCGGAAACAAATTCCTTGTGTGTTCTACATACTTGGCAATAAAGATGATTCTGATTCTGATTCTGATTAATGCCTTCAAAATTGCAGAGTTCTGATCTCCATAGGTCGAGTGGTTAGCACGTCGACATCATAGTGTCGAGGTACCGGGAACAATTTCAGCTCCGGCCTCCCTGTGTGGAGTTTGAATGTTCTTGTCGTGCCTGTGTGGGATTTCCCTGGGTATTCTCGTTTCCTCATATACAGTAAAGTCTCGTTATATAGATATCGGATATATCGATAGTCCCGGTTATATCGATACTATTTCTATGCACGCACGGAGAAAATTACATGCAAACAGGGTCGGATATATCGATAGTCCCGGTTATATCGATATTTTTTCGGACTCCCTTGAATATCGATATAACGAGACTTTACTGTACTTCAAAAACGTCCGTAGCAGGCTGGTTCAACACTCTAAACTGTCCCAAGGTGTTTGTATGAGTGCGGAAGGTTGTTTGTCTCTGTGTGCACTGCGATTGGCTGGCAACCAGTTCAGGGTATCGCCCACCCACAGCGTGAAGATTGCTAAGATAGGATCCAGCACACTTAGGAACCCATATTAAAATGAAGAAGAATGGAAAAATGATGGAACATCCCCATAGGCAAGACTACACGCTACTTGTAAAAATTTTCTCTTGAGAGCGCAGCCATTTCTTCTGTGATCCCTGTCGTATGAATTTTGCCATCCATTCAGTAATTAAGAAGCCACAGGTGTGTCCAGGTTTTGTTAAAATTAGTGCAAATGAACAATAAATCAATAAATGAAAATGAAGCTCTTGGCTGAGTTAATGACGCATGTGCCACTGCACTGGACAATGAAACGTTGGACGCCTGTGCTAATTTAAGAATGCATTGTGTTCCTATCGCATGGCTCCAAGTTTTTTTTTTCATCAGTATGCTTATGCCAAGACAAACTAAGGCAACAGTGATGCTCATATATAGACTTGGTGAGGTTCCTGAGACGCAAGGGAGGACATTCTATTCGCTCTCTGCATCGTGTCACAGTACATATGGTGAAACATACAGTACATATGGTGAAACTGACCAGAGATTCGTCCCCGTCCCCTTAGAACAAAATAACACGGGACATATATGGAAAACTTTCTCTCCCACCCCCCCTGCCCTCATAGCCTTCAGCAACTTTTACTCCGTCCTCGGAGGCTTCTTGCACGTGAGCTATCATCCGAGACTGGTTGAAAGAAAACACGGTGGGAAAATCGGATGTTTTGATGAATTTAAATGCAAATAAAGGGCGGATGTTATGCGTACCCGCATCTGACTGCAGAAGCAGCGCATGCCAGGTTGCTAGGATACCCCCACCTGAAAGGTAAGATGAGGACTGGCCCAACAACACAGGAGGACAAAGGCAAAGAGATTCAGGAATGAGAAGGATTAGTGATTGAGAAACAGAATTCGCAGGGGCAAAGATGTGGAATACTCAATTTGTACGGAATCCATTTTCCAGGGCATTTATCCCCATTAGGGTTGGAGGTGAGCTAGGGCCAATCCCAGCAGACTTTAAAATGAAGCGGAAAATGGATATATGGATAGATGAGGGGATGGGTGGCAAGGATGTTTTGAAAAATTGAGACGGTGAACCTTCCAACCTATATGAACAAACTGCCAATTCATACTTCACCCAGAATACATTCAAACACCTTGAAAACACACATTGCACATGAACACTCCGACTTCAAATATTGCAGCCAGTTTCATTTCCATGTGTTTCTTGCAGTGTGGGGGGTCCCGGCCCTGGCACACTTCCTTTGACCCGAGGGTTATCACCATGGTAATCCCGGTTTTACAGCCCCTGTGTGGGATGATTTGAAGCTACAGCCTTATGTACCTGACTCTCCCTGAAAGTGAGTTCTTTCCGGCACTCCGATTTAAAAACGTAGTGAGAACGTAAAGATGAAGTTTAGGAATGCTCTCCTTGTGGCAGTGGTTCTTAAACTGGGTTCAATCGAACCCTAGGGGTTCGGTGAGTCGGTCTCCGGGTTTCGGATCCTCCGCCGCAGAGGTCCACCCTTCATTCTAGTCTGCAGTTAGTGGGCACAGTCATTGTAAGAAGGGTTCAGTGAATGAGCAAATGAAACTGGTGGGGTTTGGTGCCTCCAACAAGATTAAGAACCACTTCGTCGTGGTGAGTGAACCCCTCCGGTCTGAACAATGTGAAACAAGGAATGCCTCCTTGTTCCTGCATGTGCAGATGCCCGAAGTGGGTCTTTCTGCAAGCTGTGCTGGGCGCAAAAACCTGTTTGGGTTGAGTCCAGGGTCACCGAGCTTTCTCCTGACACTTTTATACACTCAACAGAAGAGCGTCTGCTTGGACTGCGACACGTAGACGATAACTTCCTCCCCTTGAGTGTTTAAAAGCGAGTGTGAGGGCGTGTGTCACACGCTGTATTTACGTTTGGGCCCCAGCTAGTCCGTCTCACCGGGACTGTGCTCGGGCCTTCACCGTATACCAGCGTGGCTGGTGTAGACCTCCTCCAAACAGACGTGGCTCCTGTGTGTTGACATTTGTAAAGCCAAACAGTGAAACGTGAGCACTAAGTTGAGAAGGAGAGAAAATATGGACTTGTAAAACTGCATAAATAATGAAGGAAACAGCATTTAACCCCCCCGAGGGGGATGAGCGTGCATGCTGCTATCTCCCTCAAGGCCTTCCTCTGTTTGTGTGCGAAGGCTGCGCTCACTCGGACTTCGGCTTAAATCATGTGTTGGGAGGAAATCTGTTTCCAATATGAGAGTTTCCTGCAAGAGCAGGAAACGCTCCTCCGCTCAAAGCAAGCATGCGAGGTATCACCGCGCAGCTACTGCACCTCCCTTTCCCTGCAGAACCACTCTAAACCCACCACTGAGCATTACTCATCAACATGGTCTGGAGATTAAATTCGAGCTTGCCAATGTGGGGGATAAGAGGGCGGGGGGAACGTTGTATTTGTTTATTTGTTTTTGTTTGTCCAACCACACCAGGGTTAGCAGCAGTTTCTTCAATCTGCGACATGCATTCTGGCAACAAGGCAATAGAACAGTGGTTCTTAATCTTTTTCATCAACCAGTTCTCACACCCCATTCCAGAATTGATGAAAAGCAATATTGATATCCTAATCATAATTTGTAAGTAACAAAACCATTATGTGTTTAATTCTTTATTTACGTAAATGACAAATTAAAACTACATAAAATACAAACAATACATAAAATAATACACTCATAAATACAACAACTACTACTACTACTACTACTAATAATAATAATAATAACAATAATAATAAGAGTAATAATAATAAGAGTAATAAATGAAAATACTATACTAATAAATGAAAGTACTATAATAATAATAATAAATGAGAATACAACAATAATAATAGATGAGAATACAATAATTAAAAAAGAAAAAAAATTATAGTATATACTAAGTTACATATATTTATATTTAAAATGTCTTTTTGGTTTCATTATTATAATAAATAATATTATAATAATAATTGGTTTCCTTTATAGCTATAAAGCTAAATTAGCATTATTGCTAATGCCAATGAACACAATGACTTCTTGATTTCCAGAATGTTTCACTTTTTTTGGTTATCCCCAAAAATTGCACCTTTCCCCCAGGGTATCCAAGCACCCCCAGTTAAAAACTACTGCAATGGAATGCGAAAGTACACTTGTGTATCGTATTTTTTAGACGATTAGGCGCACTGTATTATAAGGGGTACCTTCCATGAATGATATATTTTAAAATGTTTTCCATGTATAAAATGCACTGGGTTTTAAGGCGCATGGTCAGCTTTTGAAAAAAATTGAAGGCTTTTAGGTGCGCCTTATAATGCGGAAAATACAGTAGTTCACAACTGACTACAGATTTTGCAAAATGTCAAATATCTGCAGATGCTACCCCGGCGTTTCAGCTCATTGCGATTGATCATTTTAAATATTTTGATAAATAGGACCACTGTACAGAATAACTTTGGTGCCACTGAAATATGCATCATAAAATGCATGTATCGGCAAGAAAGAGAAGAAGGAAACATCATCCAAATGTGACCTCAGTACTCTCCCCGTAAGCGGCTGGCTGATCCCGCTGTTGATCCAAACCAACATTGCACTGCTGAATCCTTGAATCCCAGTTGTGATCTAAAAAGCAGCAGCTGTAACACAATATTTCCCAGGGGAGGCACTCAGCTCGTACCCACCACATACCACAACATACTCAGCGGGAGGATGTGACGGGCTGCACTTTAAATCGGCCCTCTCCAAATATTTCCACTCTTTAATTTGCTTCACTTGCCCGGATTTGCTTTCTGATGTTGAGGTTGAATAATTGGAGCAGTTTTTTTTATTTGAAACTAGCCTGGACAATATATGACATTTTTATAGTAATCCTGTCTTGTACTTTGACGCTTACTCAACCGAACTCACAGTCCTGATGCAAGATTTATAAACGTCGGTAATATGTACTTCCGAATTGAACAGGCCACAAGTGGATGATGCCGTGCCTCCAAT